>NC_057831.1:59612500-59912500 GCF_910594005.1 Cervus elaphus | reverse complement strand
AAGCAACAGTTAGAACTGGACATGGAACAACAGACTGGTTCCAAATAGGAAAAGGAGTACGTCAAGGCTGTATATTGTCACCATGCTTATTTAACTTATATGCAGAGCACATCATGAGAAATGCTGGGCTGGAGGAAGCACAAGCTGGAATCAAGATTGCTGGGAGAAATATCAATAACCTCAGATATGCAGATGACATCATCGTTATGGCAGAAAGTGAAGAAGAACTAAAAAGCCTCTTGATGAAAGTGAAAGAGGAGAGTGAAAAAGTTGGCTTAAAGCTCAACATTCAGAAAACTAAGATCATGGCATCTGGTCCCATCACTTCATGGCAAATAGATGGGGAAACAGTGGAAACAGTGTCAGACTTTATTTTGGGGGCTCCAAAATCACTGCAGATGGTGATTGCAGCCATGAAATTAAAAGACACTTACTCCTTGGAAGGAAAGTTATGACCAACCTAGACAGCATATTAAAAAGCAGAGACATTACTTTGCCAACAAAGGTCTGTCTAGTCAAGGCTATGTTTTTTCCAATAGTCATGTATGGATGGGAGAGTTGGACTATAAAGAAAGCTGAGCGCTGAATAATTGATGCTTTTGAACTGTGGTGTTGGAGAAGACTCCTGAGAGTCCCTTGGACTGCAAGGAGATCCACCCAGTCTGTCCTAAAGGAAATCAGTCTTGGGTGTTCATTGGAAGGACTGATGCCGAAGCTGAAACTCCAATACTTTGGTCACCTGATGCAAAGAACTGACTCATTTGAAACGACCCTGATGCTGGGAAAGATTGAGGGCAGGAGGAGAAGGGGGCGACAGAGGATGAGATGGTTGGATGGCATCACCGACTCAGTGGACATGAGTTTGGGTAGACTCTGGGATTTGGTGATGGACAGAAAGGCCTGTTGTGCTGCAGTCCATGGGGTTGCAAAGAGTCAGACACAACTGAGCAACTGAACTGAACTGATAGTGATCAAGGCTATTTTAGTTTTCACATATTATACTCAGAGTAAGAGTAGCTCAAACTTTCTCCATGTTTTAGTGTATTTTTAGTGATTTACCTATTCTTTCAAAATTATCAGGTAGGTCTTACCATGGTTCCAAGTCCCGTTCACGTTAGGATATCACAGTGAACAAGACCGATAAGAATCTCTTTATAGAGACTACAGTTGTGGAGAAGTAGAGAATTACACAGCAAACAGGTAAAAAAATTAACAAGATAATTTCAGTAGTAGTGAAAAAAACTAAGAGAGTACTATGATAGAAAATGACAGTCATTTTAGAAAGGGAGGTTAGAGAAGGTTTCTATAAGAAACTAACATTTGAACTAAAGCACCCTGAAGACAGAATAAATAGCACATTTTATCAGTTTCTCCTTCTTCTTCTCCTCCCACTTCTCCTTTTCGTCTATTTAGTTCCAGCTAAGATCCATTGATATATGAGGAAGGGATAGTACAAGCCCTGGTGAAGAAACATTCCAAGATAAGCTGGGGTGGAGTCCTCTTGGAGAGAAAAAATAAGTATAATGCTAGGTAAGTGCCAACAGGTGGATGGCCATCTCTCACTGAGAGAAACCACTCAAAATGATGCCTGGGTTCATAATTCAGGGGTAAGACATGGATTTGTGCAGAAAGCGAGTACCAGGAGACCTCAACAGAAATAAAGGTTAAGTAAGATTTGCAAACAAACCAAATGTAAGTCAGCCATGGGCAGCTTGGATGGGCTCAGGAGGAAAGGGTTGGGATAGAGGCTGAAAGGATGCTACTGAGCTGAAGGCAAGATGTCCTGACCTGATGGCCAACCAGATTTCATCAATGCCTTCATTCACTCCTATGTGGTCTCTGCTTGGGACTACCCACAGCAGAAGTGGTCTACTCACAGCCAGAGGATGCTGGAGGTCTTCCTTCTATTAGAAAGATAATAATATCTCATCTCCTAACCATGCTTGAAAGATTCTACAGCTTCACCATTCATGATTATTGCCCTGATAGGCTTAATTATCTGAAATAAAAAGCAGAAAAGATCTCCAGAGGGTTTCCAATCTATGCCCTGCCACTAGAGAGAATAAATAAAGAAACTATCCAGAACAAAGATTAAAAGCTCAGTTAGCTGACCAGACCCTAGGCAAATTTGTGAAGAGGATGAAAGCTGTCTTTCTATCTACAATTACAGCACCCTTCACTGTGTGAGGTTAATGGGCCTTATTTTCCTCGTGCTTAACATTTATTTCAAGCTGTCTGCACCTATTCTCTATTGGGCTGCTCCCTCTGTAAAATATAAGGCGGAAAAGACTGTAACAAATGAAGTCGTTCTAAGTAGTCAAGGACTCAAAACAGTTTATAAGTCATCCCTCGGTATTCACAGGGGGTTGGTTCTAGGACCCCTATGAATAACCAAAAGCCAAGCCTGCTCAAGTCCCATATATAAAATGGTGAAGTATTTGCATAGAATCTGTGCCTGTCTGGAATACTTTAATCATCTCTAGATTACTTATAACACCTAATGCAATGTAAGTGCTATGTAAATAGCTGTACATATCATGGAGATGCTATGTCAATAGTTGCCAACGTGTGGCAAATTCAAGTTTTGGCCTTTAGAATTTTCTGGAATTTTATTTCCAAATATATTTAATCCAAGATAGTCTGACTCCACGGATGCAGAGGATACAGAGGGCTGACTGTAACACTTAGTCAGTTGCAGCCCTGATTAAAGATTTACCTGGAGGATGGAAGTGTCACGGAGAACAAACAGTTGCCATCTAACACAGACAGTAAAGCAGGTAAGAAAGGCACAAGAAATTGATTTTTCTTTCTACTTTTTTTTGCGGGGGGGAGGTTCTTTTCTTATTGAGGTATAGTTGACACATAACATTATATTAGTTTCAGATGTACAACATAACTATTCAATATTTGCATACTGTGAAATGACAAGCACAGTAACTCTAATTACCATACAAAGTTAAAATTTTGGGCCTGTGTGAGTTTGTTCAGTTTCTGAAAGTTTCATCTACCTGTAGAGCTATGATAGGTACATATATGTGTGTGTGTGATGAGAACTTGGAAGATTTATTCTCGGCAACTTTCAAATATGCACTGTAATATGTTTGCCTGTAGTCACAATCATGTACATTACATCTCTGTTACTTCCTTATTGTATAATTATTGACATATACATAAGAAAAATATACCTATCATAAATATACAGGTAGATGAAATTTTCAGAAACAACAAACTCATAAACTCAGCACCTAGATCGAGAAATTGTGACCAGAAACCCCTTCTTGCCCCTTCCTGTCATTCCTGCCTCAGGGACAGCCACATTCCTGACTTCTGACACCACTGGTGAGTTTTGCCTGGTTTTGAATTTTATATAAGTGGAATCATAGAGTGTATTCTTTCATATCTGGCTTCTTGTGACTGATATTATGTTTGTGTGATTTGTTCACAGTACAGCATGTAGTCAGGGTGAGGGCGGGGGGCCTGGAACCAATCCCCTATGGATACGGAGGATGACTGTATTTACAGTTATTCACGCTGTGTAATACAAGAAGTCATCTCATAAATGCCAATATTTGACCCTCAGAACTGAATTCCAAGCATGCTTAAAGAGGAAACATAGAAACTTATCCCCAGAGTAAAATTAACTCCCTTGGCTGAAATCTTTTTCTATTTTGTTCATTGAGCACTGAGCTCATAATGCATTCTCTCAGACTTTCTTATTTAATTTGAAATTTACATCTGAGCTACTCTTAACCTCAGAATACAGATAGATGAGTTCGAGTCACAGTCCTTTCCCATTACTCAAGGAATGAAGCCAAGCTTTTCTCTTGCTCCAGTTTTATTTCTTCTCTCGCAAGTAATGATGCTTAAAGGTACACCAAGAACAGCTGCCAACAGCCCATCCTCTGGGACCCTCATCCAGCTTAGCCAGTCAATTGCTGGCGTCTGTTCACAGGTTGCAGACATCAGGAAGTGCTTGTGATCATTATCGAGGCAATTCTAAGCCTTGCAAACACATACACACAAAGGCCTGGGCTGGCGTGTCTCTAATTCTGGAGCATGTGCTTCATCCGTTTCACCAGCTTGCCTCCCCAGGCTAACCTGGCCCGTGTCAGACACCTAGAGAATCATGGCATTGGACCAAGAGGCTTCCGGTTCTCACCAGACTGCAAACCATCTCTAACTTTCACCGGATCAGCAGTAAAATGAACAAGACAGAAGCTGGCATCAGTTTGACTGTAGGTGACATGCCAGGTCTGGCAGAAAATGGTCAGGGCCAGCCTGTGAAAATGTTTACTTCAGTGTCTTGAAAACCAGAGCTCAAAACAACACACCATCCTCAGAGCTGCATGATATGCACAGTTCAGGATAGGAGTCTGTAAAATGCTCAGAGGTCTTCTAAATCGGCGGCAGAGAAAACATTTCCATTTTGGGGTAGGTTTGGTGCCCTTTGTCCAGATTGAGAGGTAGTATGGGGCCCTAGAAAGAACAGATTCTCGGCCAGGCAGGAGGGGGCCCTAGCATTCCCAACTGGAACCCCAGTATCCTTTCAGAACTCCACAGGCCCTAGGATCTGTTCCTTTGGAGACTGATCTCATGTCATTTTCCAACCAAAGGGTTTTTAATTGTTTTCAACTGTTCTTATTGTCTAATGTGGCTTCCCCGGGGGCTCAGAGGTAAAGAATCCACCTGCCAATGCAGGAGATATAGGTTTGATCCCTGGATCAGGAAGATCCCCTGGAGCAAGAAATGGCAACCCACTCCAGTATTCTTGCCTGGGAAATCCCATGGACAGAGGAGCCTGGCAGGCTACAGTACATGGGATCGCAAAGAGTCGGACACAACTTCGGGATTAAACAACAACAAACAACATTGTCCAATGTACTTTTTTAATATTAGTAACTAGAGGCTATGTGGATGCTAACCACATGCGGATAATATCACTCTAATGGCAGAAAGTGAAGAGGAACTAAAGAGCCTCTTGATGAGGGTGAAGGAGAAGAGTGAAAGAGCCAGCTTAAAACTAAATATAAAAAAACTAAGATCACAGAACCCAGCTCCATTACTTCATGGCAAATAGAAGGGGAAAAGGTGGAAGTAGTGACAGATTTCCTCTTCTTGGGCTCTAAAATTACTGTGGTGCTGACTGCAGTCATGAAATCAGAAGACAACTGCTTCTTGGCAGGAAAGGAACAAAAAACCTAGACAGTGTGTTGAAAAGCAGAGACATTACTCTGCCGACAAGGTCCGTATAGTCAAGGTTTTGGTCTTCCCAGTAGTCATGTATGGCTGTGAGAGCTGGACCATAAAGAAGGCAGAATGCCAAAGAACTGAGGCCTTCAAACTGTGGAGCTGGAGAAGGCTCCTGAGAGTCCCTTGGACAGCAAGGAGGTCAAACCGGTCAATCTTAAGGGAGATCAACCCTGAATACTCATTGGAATGACTGATGCTGAAGCTGAAGCTCCAGTGTTTTGGCCATCTGATGCGAACAGACGACTCATTGGAAAAGTCCCTGATGCTGGGAAAGATTGAGGGCAGAAGGAGAAGAGGGCGTCAGAGGGTGAGATGGCTGGATGGCATCACTGATGCAATGGACATGAACTTGGGCAAACTTGGGTTAGGGACAGGGAGGCCGGGTGTGCTGCAGTCCACGGGGTCTCAAAGAGTCAGACACGACTGGGTGACTGAAAGACGGTTAGAGTCTGAAGGGAAGTAATTGGGATTTGAAGAGCTGAGATTCTAGGATTCTTTAGGAAGGCTTACTTCATGGAGTATACTTGGAAAAATATTATTTCATTAAAGAATAATTGGCCCATTCTCAATAAGCTGATTTTCTATTCTAGGCCCCCTCCCCAGAAAAAACAAAAAAATTAGGTAGAGGCAAGAAATAATGCCAGTCAGACAGAGCATATCACATGTACTCTCATTTGTGATTAAATGATTTTTTTAAAAAAATTAAATTAAAAAAATTAAAATATTTTTAATCATTTTTAAAATTTTTTAAAAAATTAAATTAAAAAAATTAAAATATTTTTAATCATTTTTAAAATTTTTAAATGAACATGTGCTCATGGTAACAAGTGATACAATCTAACAACGTATAAAGAAAAAATTACGCATCTCTCTTTAAATCTTCCTCCATTGTCACTCTCTTCCCAGAGAAAACAGATATTAACGGCCAGCTATATACTTTCAAACCTTTTTATGTGTATATAGTATATGGATACAAAAATTGGATCATACTCTTCACATAATTTTGCAGTTTGCTTTTCTCCTTTAATTACATTATAGACATCCTTCCAAGCGAACAATTAGAGGTGGAATTCATTCTTTGAAATGACTGCATAAAATTCCAATGTATGGATCTTCTTACTCAGTCGTTCTTTTGATGGAAAGTGAGGCTGTTTCCAGTTTTTTGTTTGTTTGCCAATGAAAGCAATGCTGAAATAAATATTAGTGCACATGTCCTTATATACTGGTGCTTTAATTCTATTGGCTAGATTTCCACTCACTTTGCAAGGTCGGAGCTTAGGTACATTACTCATTTTAACAGCTATCGACATATTAATTTCTTTAATCCATCTGGACTTTATCTTTTGTATTAAGAGGTAGGGATTACAAATTCTGCTTTCTGCCACATGTTTAGCCCGTTTTGCCAGCATCATTTATTAAATAAGCCACCCTCTTCATAGGCTGCAATGCTACTTTTGACATATGGGCAATTCTCATAAACACCTGGATCTCTTTCTGGAGTTTCAATTCTGTTTCACTGCTACATTTATCTGATCTTATGCCAATAACAAGCCATTTTGATTACAGTGGCTCTAAAACTAGGCTTACTATCTAGTGAGGGAAGTATGTCTTATCTTTTGCATTTTGTACTCTAAGATGAGCTTACCAGATGTCTCAGTGGTAAAGAATGCGCCTGCCAATGCAGGAGACAAAGCAGACACGGGTTCGATCCTTGGGTTGGGAAGATCCCCTGGAGGAGGGCATGGCAACCCACTCCAGTGTTCCTGCCTAGAGAGTCCCATGGACAGAGGAGCCCGGTGGGACTGCAGTCCGTGGGGTCACAAAGAGCTGGACAAGACTGAGAGACTGAGCCTGCACCCACTTTAAGATACCTATTCTTCCATTTGAACCTGAATTATTTTATTCAACAAAAACATTAAAAATTCTGAATGAAAAAAAAAAAAATTCTGAATGAAATTGCAAATATTTGTTTATTGAAAGAACAGAAAATTATACAGTTTTAAGTATTCCTTATAGATGATTGTACATCTCTCCATTTATTCGATAAGTTGTTTTAGGTTTTTTAAATATGGGTTCAAATCATGTAAAACTATTCCTCTGTATTTTAAATTTTGTGCTTATAAAGGGGATTCTTTTTTCAAAGTCTATTTCTAGCTTACTGACACTAGTAAAAAAGAAAATTACAGATTTTGTATATTTATCAATTATCCAGACACCTTATCAAATCTAGAACTTTTTTTTAGTCTCCCTGGGTGTGCTAAGTAACCAATCAATATCATTACAAATACATTATCTCTCCTAATATTTATATCTATTACTTACTTTTCTCTTCTTATTACATTAGCTAGTACCTCCAAATCAACGTAATTGCAGTCATAAAAGGGAGCTCTATTTTGTTCCTGAGTTTAAACAAAATAACTTCAACATTGGACTTCATATTAAGTTTGCTAAAAGGATTTGATAGTCTTTTCATGTTTAAGTAAATATCCCTATAATCCTATTTTGCTTATAGTTTAATCAAGAAACACTATTTAATTTTATAAAGTTATGTTACAGTATGTTATAATTTAAACCCACGCTTGTTTCCTTTTTTAGTTGGCTCATTTAAAGAACTTTCATGTAGATTTTCTGATATTAAAACACCTTTCCATCACGGAAATAAAGCCTACTGACTTATGGTGTATTATTCATTTTATCCAGGGCATATTTGGAAGTGAAATCAATATATACTTATCACATTAATTAGTTTTATAAAATGAACTAAGGGACTGTCTGTTTTTTTCCTAGGGCCTGAAATTATTTACATAACATAGAAATTTTCATTTTACTTCATAATTTTACTTCATCAACTTAGAAAGGTATTATTAGATATTATGAGAGAGGGTATTTTTTTTTTTTTTTGAGTGAGGGTATTATTGTTATGCAACTTTTAAACATGACAAGGAGTAGATGTTCAGAAAAGGATGTAGGCTGACTAACATCAAGCAACTATTATGGCATGAAGCTGGGAATGAAATACCAGGGTTCTGATTCCAGACCTGGACCTTGATCTACCATGTACCACCTCCTCTCTCCAGGGATAAGCCTGAAATCCTGACCAAAACAAAGACATCAGAAATTCTACAGCAGAACCAGTGAAAAGAAGTCACCTTTGGAGAATACCCAGTGGAGCAGTCACAAGTCTCACAAAGAAGAGTTGTGAACTGCTGAGAAGCCACAACCACAGAATGATCTCCTTAGTATCTGATCCTTTGAAATGGGATCATCCAGATGGAGCAAATGGACCACAAACAGTGATTCAAGATGGTGGATTCATGAAGGGCAACTGTGTAGGGTTGTATAAAACTATGTTAAATAATGACAATTCATGTACATATCTTCTTTTATAATGTACAAAGAGTACGTTTAAAGAGATTAATCGTATGTCAAGGACTACACTCTGTATCTTAGAGGTGATGGAACACCCCATACTCTTCATTCCACCCCCCATACTTTTAAAATCATGCTCTTTGTGTGTTTCCTTCATAGCACTTATCACTCATCTTGCAATTATTTTATTTATTTATGCCACTTGTTCTTTGCCTACCCACTGCCCTCCCCAGTTACAATGGAGGTAACCTAAGAGGTCATATTATACTATTGCTTTATCCACAGGCCTGAACACAGTGAAAAGGCATTCAAAATGTATTTATTGTAAGAGTGAAAAAATAAGTACCATACACCATTTATACCCAAAGTGGTCCCTGCTTGAATCCTATCTAGAAAGGACAACAGCCTTCCCTCCAGAAATGGGGGTCCCACTGCACACGCAGTTAGGAATAATACTGTCTGCTGCTGGCTTTGTAAATATATAACAGGCTATATATCCAAGTCAGAGATCTCCATATCAATCTTATACAATCACTTTATTTGACAGAGACATTCTTTTTAAAGGCAAATCAGTGTGAACTCTCAATATCCCAAATTAGATCGAGCACACAAGTTCAGATGAGTTAGCCATTAATTACTCACCACCACTGGCCTAAGTTTGAAACCACCAGATCTCATTTTTCACTGGGCTGACATCCTGAAAGGCAGCATTTGTCAGGAGACCTCCCTTGTATTTTTTTCTTTTCCTTCCATTGTTTCACTGAATTAACCAAAGCAATATTAAACAAGTTGCTAAATACAGGTATTAGCTCATTTGTAGCTAATTATTACAGGTAAGTGGTGCAGTAAATGAAGCACCCTTCACCCTCCCCATTTTTTTTTTCTTCTTTTTTTTTTCTTGAACCTTTTGTGATGTTCCCAGGTAAATCCCATGCATAATGTAAGAGTGGCAATGTTGTTTGCATAATAAGCTATTTTCTACCACAGAAGCAGAAACATTTTATCGCTATAGAGAAAGCTCAAATTATGAATACATTTTCATATAAGTTGATTTATGTGAAAATTACAAATAAATGCAGAGCCGAGCTGCAAGTGAATTGTTTGTTCCCAGTTCAAGGAGTGGTGTTATTTGAAATTAAAAAAGAAAACAACCCGCCACATCCTGCTAAGAGAAATATTTTTAATGTTATTCAGACTGAAGCACATATCACATGACCCAAGAAGAAAAACATCATCTGGTCCAGAAGTAGGACCTGAGGTTGCAAAGGCTGATTTCTGAAGCCATATATATATATATGTAATATGTTTATATATAAAACATTTATATTACCCATGATATATGTATTTTTCTTGCACTTGGGCTGCAAAGATTCTCAGCAAACTCTATAACTACTTCTTTCAATAGTCAAAGGAAGTTAAGAGAATAAATGGAAGCCCATTATCACTTCTGCATATGTGAGAGCTAAATGTGTGTTAAAGACATGAAAATGGTTTTGTGTAAGACCCAAAGTTTCTCAGACACCTGCAGGGCTCTCAAAGTGGGATGCACATTTCTAATCCAGGCAGAACCGTGGAGGGTCGAGAACTTTCCTTGTTAGGACACCCCTCCCCCACTACGCTAGTACACTGGTATCTGGGTGGTTGATCCATAACAGGAATACGAGCTGGTCACAGAGCTTTGGCTAATGTCCCACACATAGAGGAGACAGGCTTTAGGGAAAGGAGGTAGGGACATGGCACCTTGGACAAGTCTACATAGTAAAATTAATGCAACTTGGGCACCATATGCCTGTAATTTTCCTAGACCTTTAAACTTGCCTGGATTACACTCATCATGGGCCATGATCACAGAAAACATCCCATCCTGGCTGTTGCCCCAGACTGCAGCCCACTTATGTTTTAACTGTTACATAGTAAATCCTTAGCTTTATAGTTCTTGATTCTGATAATGATCTCTGACCCTGTTTGCATTTCGCAACCCTTCAGACCCTTAAACCAGCTTACTGAGCTCTGCTGGCTTCCTCGGCTCTTTGCTCATGTGCCCCCAGAATCTCAGGATGCTCAGAGCCACAGAGGAGAGTCCTGCTTCCCGGCCTAGCTCGTGGAGCTGTGCGACCTCCAGCCACTCCACCTCCCCCTCTCCCTCCCCATACCACAGAGAGGGGAATTAGAGTAATACAGACAGCTAATCTAAACACGGGTCTCAAAAGTCTCACCTTCACTGTTCTCAATTTATTGACCTGTCAGGAGATGTTACATTTGTAGATCTGACTTTTTACAAGCCCCCTCTGCCATCTCCAAACCACTAAATAAAAAAAAATTTTTTTTGGCAAGTATGTTGTTGTTCAGTCACCACGTCCGGCTCTTTGGAAGCCCATGGGCTACAGCACGCCAGGTCTCCCTGTCCCTCACTATCTACCAGAGTTTGCCCAAGTTCAAGTCCAAGTCCATTGAATCGGTGATGCCATCCAACCATATCATCCTCTGTCGTCCCCTTCTCCTCCTGCCCTCAATCTTTCCCAGCATCTGGGTCTTTTCCAATGAGTCAGCTGTTCGCATCAGGTGACCAAAGTATTGGAGTTTCAGCTTCAGCATCAGCATATTTCAGCCCAAGCATAAATGGGAATCGTGTAACTTGCCTGGCCAGTCTCATTCGATTAGAGAGACCAGAGCCCACACGTTCTCTGGGCCCCAGATTCAGGTATTACACAACTGCCCAAGGATCTCTGCCACATTCATCTTGTCTTTATTTCTTATTTGCATTCGGTAGGTTGACTCTGTGCTTTCCCTCCAATACTATGCTGGAAGTCTGTGTAAGATATAAAAATAAATAACGCTGTTTTAATTACATTGTCCTGGATTTTCATTCAATAGCTCGACAGTTGGAGAAGAAATACCTGGTCAATTTCTGCACCACTTGAATTTCAATCTAGCAACAAACCTTATACTTGAGGCTTAAATGCCAGGTGCCTGAAGAAGACTCTTCTCTGTTATTCTCTGGTTCTGTCACTATAAACGGCCAAGAACAAGCACGCATGTGTGCATGCCTGCTAAGTCGCTTCAGTCATGTCCGACTCTTTGTGACATTATAGACCTTAGCCCGCCAGGCTCCTCTCTTCATGGGATTCTCCGGGCAAGAATACTGGAGTGGGTTGCCATGCCCTCCTCTGGGGGATCTTCCCGACCCAGGGAGTGAACCTGCATCTCTTTCTGTCTCCAGCATCTGCAGGTGGGTTCTTTACCACGAGTGCCACCTGGGAAACCAAAGAGTAAGCATACATCTTTATAAATTAGATATTAAAAAGACGCCCACAAACACTATCATGTAGTTTGTGTCCCTTGCTAATACAGAAGGATAAAGTAAAACGGTCTTTAAAGAACAGACACTGGAAGAGCCCTCTCACTGAGGCAGAAAGCACAGTGGCCGATGCCGAGAACTGGGAGGAGAAGCTGGGGAGTTAGTGTTTGATAGCTACAGAGCTTCAGTTCTGCAAGGTGAGAGTTCTCTGCCTGGATGGTGGCGACACAATACTGGGAATGTATTTAATACTACCGAACTGTGTGCTTAAAATGGTTAAAATGACAAATCTTATGTTAAGCATATTTTACCACAAAAAATAATGAAAGAAAATTATTGAGCCACATTTTTAAAGTAAAAAAAAATCACATCTCCAAATTCTAATACAGCTACTGAGTCAGTTTAACACCCTTTCTATATGCCTTGTACTCAGCTGGGTCCTAGGGATACAATATTTACTGTGAGATGCATGCTCTGTGCTCGTGGAGCTGAGAGCTAGTGGGGAGAGACGAATATTTCAAAAAGCTAGACTCTGATGAGGACTTTGAAGGAAAACTGAAAGGTGTACAGGACCATTTGACAGATGCCATCCTCCTGACCCAGCCCACAGGAACAGACAAACCTTCCTGAGGAAGAGGCATTCAGTGGAACTTGAGGAATGAAACAGAATTCATAGGAGGAAAGCGTCCAAGGGATGCTTGATCACGGAACATTTCTCAACATACCATCTCCCCACTGAGACTGCTGGGCTCTGGATTTCTGCAATACTTGTCACCCAGCAGTATTTTGGAGGCCAGATTCACACCAAAAACAAGTATCTTTCTCTTGAAAGTCAAAGTGTTAGTCATTCAGTCGCGTCTGACTCTGTCCGACCCCATGGACTTTGTAGCCCACCAGGCTTCTCTGTCCATAGAATTCTCCAGGCAAGAACACTGGAGTGGGTTGCCATTCCCTTATCCAGGGGGTCTTCCCGATGCAGGGATCGAACTCAGGTCTCTTGCATTGGCAGGAGGGTTCTTTACTGTCTTAGTCCCCAGGGAAGCCCCCCAATACCAATAGAGAGTGGGACCCAGACCCTGGGCAAAGTCAGTAATAACACTGTTGGCATTTTAAAGGCTTCCTTCAACTTTCCTTTCCAAAGCTCTCATCGGCACACATTGAAGAGCAGAATTCTCTAAGGGCCCAATAAGGTTCTTGTAAGGTTGGAATAAATTCTAAATGTTTGGCAAAATATTTGGCTAAAAGTTTGTCATTAACTGCTGAATAATATGTTACATATTTTAACTTATGTTTCCATACTCTCACGTCTACTGATCATCCAGCTGACCTTAGATTTGGCGCCATTTTCCAGCATCTTTGAGATCTGCATTATATGCAACACATGGTGCAAGTTTGGAAGCAACATCCTCACACTGTCAGCACTTCAGAGCACACACACATTTTCCCATCTCTGCCCTAAACCTCACCAAGGCAGGTCCCTCGTTCTGTTCCCTAATGAATACTCGGAGTAGTTCCTACAACATCATAGGTGCTCAGTAAATATTTTTTAGCTGAATCCCCTTCTTGGTCCCAGCTTCTGAAATTCTTTTCACACATTGCTGTCTTAGAACCCCCGTAACATCTAGATGTGAAATCACAAGGCTCTGGGAGTCAGAGAGAATCTAGGCTTAAATCTTGGCTCTGCCATTTACTGAAACCATGAATGTAAGTCAATTACATTAACACTCCAAACATGAATGTCCCCATCTGTGAAACGGGAACAATAACATATTTCTCAGTGATGTTGAAGGACAGAAGCAGATGACGGATGCGTGTTGCACATAAAACGCTGTGAGGAGGCACCGGTTGTTAGCCCCCTTTTACAAAAGAAGATGGCATGTGGCCCATTGGGCTGAAATAACTTCACCACAGATGCAACTTCATCAGCTTCATATTCTTGACTTCGAGGAAAGTAAAAGGGGGAAACAGTGGAATTCTTGAGACTAGGGCTTAATACTGGTTAGATATAATAGACTGACCTAACACCTTGTACTTCTCAGAAGGGTCTGTGCATCAAGACATACAGAAGCATATGAAATAAACCTAGCAGTGCTTCTCAAAACCTAACGCGTAAATAAACCACGTGAGGATCTTGTGAAAATGCAGATTCAGCTTCACTGGGGTGGGAACCGAGATTCCCCATTTCTCACAAGCTCCCAGATGCTCCCCAGGCTCCTGCTGTCTGCACACCACACTTTGAGTAGCAAGGTTTTAAAGCGCCACACAAAATATTAGGCATTATCACTCCAAAGTGAAAGTGGAGGTTGCTCAGTTGTGTCCGACTCTATGCAACCCCGTGGACTATACAGTCTGTGGAATTCTCCAGGCTAGAATACCGGAATGGGTAGCCTTTCCCTTCTCCAGGGGATCTTCCCAACCCAGGGACTGAACCCAGGTCTCCTGTGTTGCAGGTGGATTCTTTACCAGCTGAGCCACAAGGGAAACCCAAGAATACGGGAGTGGGTAGCCTGTCCCTTCTCCAGCGGATCTTCCCGACCCAGGAATTGAACCAGGGTCTCCTCCACTGCAGGCAGATTCTTTACCAACTGAGCTATCAGGGAAGCCCAGCACTCCAAAGGCCACGCCATTATAAGGATGGTATAGAACCATCTCATTTCTGGGCTCCATGCAGGGATTCCCCCAAAGTCCTGTGATTTCCTTTCGCTGTTGTCTAAATGCCATAAAATCCTACTTTGACCCTGACAATGACCATAACAAACCTACCTAAACAACCCCCCGTGAGCTCCTGCTCTGCAATATTCCTCAGCTGAGCACTACACTGCTTAGAGCTGCCTTAGATCTTCTCCTCTTTAAACTACCGTCAAGTCAGAGAACCAGGCTCACATCAAAGTCAATTCGAATTCATTTTGTACAATTTCAACAGATACTATTTCAAAGGGCTCTGCTAACTTCAAAAACAATATTCATTACCTGGTTGTTGAAGGAAACTGCTCTCAGGATATTGTACACTGCCATCCCCTAATTTGGTAATTCTATCAGGAAAAGCAATTAAGTTTGTCTGACATGACTTGTTTTTATAAATCCATGATGCTTACTGCTCTTAATTTAATTCTCCTCTTACCACTTATAATTTCATTCTCATCTGACAGTTCATATTTTCTCTCTGAGTGATTCTTCCCCCCTTTATATTACTAATCGCAGAAAACTCAGTGAATAACATCAGCCTTTGGGTTGGAAAGAGACTGGAAAATGATGGGCAGTACACAGGCTCCCTTCAGGGAGGGTGGGAATTTTGTTCCTTATGATTCCCCCCACCCCTAAAGCAGTGCTCGGCATACAGATGGTGCTCAATAAATACTTGCCATCAGGTGTCGAGCCAAGTGCTGCAAAGGCAAAGACGACCCAGGTCTTTCCCCATAGTTCACATTCGTCAGAAGGCAGACATTTTAAAAGATGATTACAAAGCAATCAAAAAAAAATGGTACTGTGACAGGACTGCCAGTGAGAACTGGACCTTACAGTTTTATGTTATTTTCAATGTTGGAAAAACGTCCATCTGAAATGCTGTCAGCAATTTCTGCCTCATCGATGGGAGACCTGTGCTGCCTGTGATGATGTGCAAGTTACAGCAGCACAAATGAGCGGATGGTCCGCCATCCCGGAAAACCTGAGGCCAGGGAAGGCAATGGGTAGAAGTCACCTGGTGAGTCTCAAAGGATGAGCTGTGGTCACAGGACAAAGGGAAAGAACGCGTTTTACGCATAAGAAGGGGTGTGGGCAAAGACACAGACGTGTGTAACCGGATGCTGCGTTCAGAGGACTGAAGGCATCTTCTCGGGAATGTGAGGCTCAGTGAGGAAGCAGCCAAGGACGGAGGCGGCAGGGCCAGGAGCCAGTGCTGGAAACCTCGTGTGCCGAGTGGAAAGACCATCGATAGGCAATGGGAGCCACTAAGACGTTCCGGGGCTTCCCTGCTGGCTCAGATGGCAGTCTGCCTGCAATGCTGGAGATGCAGGGTTCGGCCCCTGGCTCAGGAAGGTCCCCTGGGGAAGGGAACGGCGACCCACTCCAGTACTCTTGCCTGGAAAATTCCACGGACAGAGGAGCCTGGCAGGCCACAGTCCAAGTGGTCGCAAAGAGGCAGACACGACTAAGTGACAAACATTTCACTTTTTTTTTTTCCAAGGTGTTTTGGGCAGGAGAGTGAGATGATAAGATTGTGTTATGAGAAAAATCAGTCCTGATTGAAAGAATGTAAGGAATGGATTTGATGGGAACAAGACTGGATGTAGAAGAACAGGAGACAATCGCCACTGTTGCTGGGGGCACTGAGTCGCCAAATCATGTCCGACTCTGCGACCCCATGGACTGCAGCACGGCAGGCCTCCCGGTCCCTCACCATCTCCCAGAGTGTGCCCAAGTTCATGTCCATTGAATCGGTGATGTCCTCCAACCAATTCAATCGATTTAGAACAGGAGACAAAGAATGAGGAAAGAAGGAGGCTTAGGAGGAATGTTAAAGAGGTAGGATGGGAGCCAGAGAGAATGGTGTCAGGACAACCAACGAAGAAAAAAGTTTCAGAAAGAATAAAGTGGTCAACATTGTCAGGGGCTGCTCAAGATATACTCATTAAGTTTCTTTTGGGAAAGCATCATGAGTTCATTCAACACATAAGGCCTACTTTCACATTGCTGTAATCTCTACCAAAAGCTTTCTTGCTCAGCAGACTATGGCAACATGGTGGATAAAAAACCACCCTCTGAAACTGAAGGTAAAAAAAAATCAACATCTAGTAACTGAGATTGGCCATCTATCACAAGTAACTCACAAGTAACAAGTAAGATGATCCAGAGATGTGCTGATCAGGAGGGTATGAACATATGAAAATATAAAGGAAATTACCATTATATTATGTTGTGACTTGCCTAGTATGAATTTATGAAATGTTAAAGTTGAGCAGGAGCATGTGCCTCTAATAAATAATCAAAAATGGGTATTGGAGAATAAATGACCTATAAGCATATGAAATGATGCTCGACGTCACCAACCTTTAGGGAAATTAAAATCAAAACCTCAGTGAGATACCACTTCACACCCATAATAGGATGACTGCTATTTAAAAGCAATCACAAAAGCAGAAAAACAGAATCTAAAAGGTGTTGGCAAGGTTGTAGAGAAATGGATAACCTTGTGCATTACTGGTGGAAATATAAAAGGGTGCAGCCACTGTGGAAAAATGTATGGTGGTGGTTTAGTCGCTAAGTCATGTCTGACTCTTTGCAACTACATGGCCTTCAGCTTGCCAGGCTCCTCTGTCCATGGGGATTCTCCAGGTAAGAATACTGGAGTGGGTTGCCATTTCCTTCTCCAGGGGAATCTTCCCCACCCAGGGACTGAACCTGGGTCTCCTGCATTGCAGGCAGATTCTTTACCAACTGAGCCGCCAGGAAAACAGTATATGGCTCCCCCCAAAAAATCAAACACAGAATTAACATATAATTTAAGAATTCCACTTCTAGGTCTATAGCAAAATAACTGAAAGCCGGGACCCAAGCAGATATTTGTACACTCATGTTCTTAGCAGTATTATTCACAATAGTCAAAAGGTGGGGAGCAACCCATCTATGCATGAATGGGTAAACATAGCATGGTATAAACATACAATGGAACATTTTTCAACGTTAAAAAGGGAGAAAATTCTGAAACATGCTGTAACATTAACAGACTTCGAAAACATTATGCTAATAAGTCAGTCCCAAAGGATAAATATTGTAGGTCAAAATAGTCAAATCATAAAAACAGAAATCAAAATGGTGGTCATCAGGAACCAGGAGCAAGGGGGACTGGAGAGTTATTGTCTAATAGGTACAGAGTTCTGTTTGGGAAGATGAAAAATGTTCTTAAGATGGATGGCAGTGATAGTTTCATAGTGATGTGAATGTATATATTCACATATATACATTTGCTGATTAGACTACTCCTGGAGTTTAGGTCTGGGCATCATGCTGTGAAAAAGATGGAGATCAATCAGGCATGATCATCAGAAAGAGGCCACGGTGATGAATGAACTTGAATCCACATCATGGAAGCAATGACTGAAACCCTATCTTCCCAACCTGTGTGCCCTGGCATCCCGTGCTCCAAATCGTGTGAAGCTGTGCCTGGAGATGAACTGTTCAGTCCTCGAGCATGACTTGGAGCAGCTGAAGACTCCATACCAGCCAGGTGTGGGCAAGGCAGCCCTGGTAGGGGCTCTGCATTGTTCAAGCTCAGTGGGTCTGAGGATGCCTTTCAGGGTCCCCTGGAGGAAAGCACAGAAAGTAACTATTTTAGGCTGTGCTGGGTCTTCCTTGCTGCCTGAAAGCTTTTCTCTAGTTGTGGTGAGTGGGGGCTGCTGCTGCTGCTGCTAAGTCACTTCAGTCGTGTCCGACTCTTAGCAACCCCATGGACCGCAGCCCACCAGGCTCCTCCGTCCATGGGATTCTCCAGGCAACAGTACTGGAGTGGGGTGCCATTGCCTCCTCCGGAGTGGGGGCTACTCTCTACAAAAGCGTGCAGGCTTCTCATTACAGTAGCTTCTCTTGTTGCAGGGGCTGCCCAGCTGGTTCTAGTGGTAAAGAACTGGCCTGCAATTCAGGAAACAGAAGAGATGCAGATTCAGTCCCCAGGTGGAGAAGATCCCCTGGAGGGCGGCATGGCAACCCACTCCAGTATTCTTGCCTGGAGAATCCCACGGACAGAGGAGCCTGGAGGGTACAGCCCCTAAGGTCACGAAGAGTCGGACACGGCTGAAGTGACCGAGCACGCTCTTGTTGCAGAGCAAGGGCTCCGGAGCGCAGGCTTTAGCGGTTGTGGCGCGAGGGCAGAAAGTGACCCTTGGCACGGATTCTCAGCCTGGATATACTGAGCATAAACAAGGCGCTGTGCCCCCTGAGACACCCACCTCGGCAGCCAGAGTCAGAGCACACTGCTGCCCATCCTGAGAGTGGGCCCGAGGAAGCTGGTGTTGAGGTAGTTCATATTCCAGATGCCCAAAGAACATGCGTCTGACCCTAGGTGCTGCCCATCGGAGACGGGGAGCTGGGGGAGGAAGCTGATAGGTGCCCCAGCGGACGTGGTTCCGGGGCTGTTCAGAACCTCTCTTCACATACAACTTCCCTCCCTGTGAGGCTCACATACTCCTCCGGGACGCATTGGCATCACCGGGTAGCCGCTCTAACAATGCTGCATTCTGCAAAACAGAGCGTCAACATAGTTTGAAACACTTAATATGAAAAAGTTCAACTGGACTAGAAGTCTTTTCTCACCAACATTAGAAATTTACACATTATTTCTGTCAATGAAAGTAAAGAAAGAACTATGAGAGTCTTTAATTATAACTGCAACTGTCATACACTTTGAAGGTTGTTAAAAAATGGTATATTTTAAATCATTGTTTCTTGTCCCTTATGGCTACCAAGAATTTGAAGAAACCAGCATCAACAAGTCTTGATCAGGAATTACATGTAGCCATTTCAAATGTCAAAGCTGATATCACAGGTTATATTCATGGAATCAAGCTAAGTTTCACTGTCAAACCTTCAAAAAGATTTTATTTGGAAGCTTTATACAAATTTAATATTTAATCTCCTCTCTCATATTTTATATGTATTTTCTTATCATAATTATATATGACTAAAAAGAAAATATAATGAATTTTTCATTAATCTCCAGACAGACATCCTTAATTCACTTCGGGTTCACCCCAGGGTGTCATGCAAATATCATTTTCTGTATCTGCCTTGGAGTTCAAAAGCCTCAGAAACACTACTAGAAAAAAACTGTTCATGTAGGAGAAACATCGTAGAAAACCAAATCAGAAGAATAGAGATGGGGGCCAAAAATTCAGTTGTTCTGAGTCTCTATAGGGGTGGACTTGTACGTCAAGTAAAGGCTTCAGGAAGATGACTTTCAGTCAAATCTTGAGCCAGCTCTGCCCAAAGAGAGGCCATCATATTTCAATAGCATCTGATGACCACTTATCAAAACGTCATAGATGGAGATTCAAACTTCACAGCATGACTGGCCTGAGGAAACTGTAAAACCTCTTCTGACCTTTAGATTCAGTGATTCTGAACCAGCCATTTCAGGAAGGCTTCCAGCCTCTCCTTCCTTGACATTTCTGAAATTCTCTGATTGGAAAGACAAGCGGTCATCAAGGAATAAAAATCCATCGGTATGCCATGACTGGCAGAAAGATGTTGAAATAAGATTGATACAATGCACACAGAAGCCTCTCTACATCTACAGTCTTTACCCTTGAGAAAGACATGTGGGGAGATAGACACTGATCATGGCTCAGGATGCTAGACTTGACTAATCTACCCTCTAACTACTAGATACTAGACAAGTCAACTTCCTTTTAATTAAATTTTCTAATCGATACACATAGTAGAGATGAGGTGGGGAGGTTTAATGGATTTCTAAGGGTTTTCCTAGCTGTAAATTTTTATCTAAGATCGTTGATATACTTCTTCTGGTCTAATTGTTCCTCATGTGTCTAATGTGTATGGAAGGGCCTCCATTTGACACGGTAGTAGTTCCATTCATTTCAACATTTACTAAATAAACATACATTGTATGTCAGGCCTTGTGCTGGACACAAAGGTATCAAATTTTAGTAACAAGGACAGACTACAAAAAGGCAAGCTAAAGGTCAGTGTACTCAATGATACCCTTGAAGGACCTATAGGCATTTAAATAACTCTCAAGTTATATGAGGAAATGATATGGAAGAACAAAACCAGGATGGCGACCATCATGGAAATGAAACAAATTTTCCCTCCCATTCCTGCTCCCAGAGCATCACAGCAACCACTGTGTATGCCTCAAACACAAAGCACGCTGGACAGGCCATAGCTTCTTCATTACCCAGGGCTTCCCCAGAGGAACAGGAAATAAAACACTGCACGATGAGCAACTCGTAGGCATGGGTGGCACCAACAGGAGAGGTCCCATCTGGTCCGCCTGAGACAAAGCGGAGAGGAATTCCTGAAAACTTACTGATGGAGTTCTAGGACACCAAGAGGTTGAGCGAAGATGTACACATGTTCACCAAGACCTTGTTAGTGTACTTGAGAAAGAGAATACAGTGACGGTGGCCCTGGATGAGTTCTGCAGACTGGGTCATCCAAGAATTCCATGGGCAAATTCAAGCCACCTGTGTTAATGTGACATGGTATTTTCTGCTCATTTATCAACTTAATTTAATCATATAATTTTGCCATAGCTGTATTTGTTCTTTATGCCAGATAATCCCAAAAATGCTGGCAAAGAGAGATTTTCCACCTGACAGTGTTCTTTGAAACAAATTACCTGCACATGAACAATTAAATGGAAAGAGGAAGAGTTTTGTAAAATGAGTAAGACTGAGTTCCTGCAGTCATGGAATTCAAACACTAACTGGATGTACAGACATAGATTCAACTATTTTTTTTAATGTTTTTTTTCATTTATTTTTATTAGCTGGAGGCTAATTACTTTACAGTATTATAGTGGTTTTTGCCATACATTGACATGACTCAGCCATGGATTTACATGTGTTCCCCATCCCGATCCCCCCCTCCCGCCTCCCTCCCCATCCCATCCCTCTGGGTCTTCCCAGTGCACCAGCCGTGAGCACTTATCTCATGCATCCAACCTGGGCTGGTGATCTGTTTCACCCTTGATAGTATACTTGTTTCAGTGCGGTTCTCTCTGAACAATGGATTCAACTATTAATGTGAAAATACTGTGAAGATTAAACAGGATAACAAACGTCAAGGGTGAGGGAAACATGAAATCACGACACATATCACAAATAAGGTTTATGGGTAGCAATAGCGATAGTAGCAGTAAGGGAATTATCATGGAGAAGTCCCTATTTAGACTCATTTCCCTAAAATGAAGGTGCAGAATCTTTTTCCCCTGATCATTTGAGTAGCACCTAAACAGTGTCTGTTTCTAAAAATCATCATTCTAGGCAAGGCTATGTTTATCGTTCAGCTGTGCTGTGCCCTTTTAACCAAGATGTCTAACACCACTTCAGCCCGTTACGGAATCCCCCGTTTCCCCCGTTTTGATCGTCTCCGTTGTTTATTGCCTTGCTCTCACAGAGGACTTTTCTGAAAGGTCCGGGTGCTTTCAATTGGGCCTTATCAGAGATCACGGTTACTGGAACTCTCTGTATTTTACGGCTTCCATCTCATTAATGCCAGCACTAATTTGTGGTCCAATCCAACACCACCCCCATAAGATCTGCATGAATACACACTGGATTTCAATCTGCCATTCAACGAGCATGAAGTCCTTTATGTTCATTATTAGCCAATCAAATAGCACCAGTTTCTTTTCTTTGCATTTTTCCCATGGTGAAATCATTTTGTTATCCCAAAGCAGTGGCTTGGTAGGAAATGTTAGAAAAAACAATCACAATAACAGCCCTGCCTCCTCTTCTTTTTCTCCAGTAAATGCAACTGTTTTAACCTGGAAACTCCAGTGCAAATTGAGTTGCCAATTTGTTTGTGAAAATGCTCCTTCCCTAAAATAGCTCTTACCCTGAGACAGTTTGTGGTATATTATAAAATGGGTCTATTTTTTGCTCTCAAAGGGGAGGAAGGATTGTTGAGATAAACTAACTAACTAACTCATGCTCTGGCAGAGAATCAAACCAGGTTGCCAAATGCAAGTGGACTGATGGATCTGAAATGCTACATGTTTCAGGGTGATCTTATTCTGATGTCCACCGTTTTCATTTCTTAAAAACTGAGGCCTGGAATCATTAACATGGAATTCTCCTTTGTTCACTTTATATGGTTAAATGATATCCCTTTCGCATCATTTCAACCCCATGCATCATTACCAAAAGTACTCCAGTCTCCTGAAATGTTCTGTGCTTCCTGTTCCAACGAATGCCCTGTCCTTTAAGTTCCTTGTGTCATTTTCTGTTCCACAAAAATTTCAATGGTGAAATGAATTCAAGTAGGCTTGGCTATTCGTACTTTGAGATAAATTAAAACTAGAGTGAAAGTTCATAAATAAAAGGAAACAACAAACAGCAAAGTGTCTAGCTCCACCAAAAGACCTGGTAAAATTCAAGAGGGTCATTTCTTGCCTTTAATGGACAAGGACAGGAACTCTCAGAAGTGGGTATTCCCTCATACAATAAGGACCTGGACACTATTTTTTTCCCCCACTTCCCAGTGAGACCTGGTTCTGCAGTTGGGTTCCCCAGGAAGCAGATTCTGACAGGATGATTTAGGTGTGGAGTTTATTTAGGAGAACACCCCTTTGGCTCGACCCCTGCGGAAGGAAAGAGGGGAAGGGGGATTGGACAGGGGAGGAACTGGGTGACGGTGCAGGCAGAGCGGGTCTCAGCCAATGCCCCAGCAAGTCTAGAGTAGGAAGGGACCTCAGAGCTGTGCGTCCAGCCAGGTAGTCAGGGGAAGGGGGGCCGGGCCTCCATGTCAGCATCAGGGGAGGCGGGATGGCAGTTCCCAAAGACAGCCCAACAACTTTCCCAGGAGCTAAGGGGGGAATGGAGCTAAGTCCTGAAGGGGGGACCCAGGTGGGACAGCAAGGGCTTCCAAAGCACAGGGCGTGTGTGTGTTGAGTCACTAAGTTGTGTCTGACTCCTTGTGACCCCATGGGCTCTACCCCACCATGCCCAGCACAGGGTGACCCCATATAACGTGAAATATTTGATTATTTAACTAAAGCTGAAACAGGTTCCATGAAATGTTCTGCCAAAGCAATTTAGATCCTATTGTGACTATTGGCACCAATGGCTGCTAAACATTTTACTCTTTTGGAGTTAGAAAATATATATTCACCCCAATTTTCACAAAGTGCAAGAAGAAAAAAAAGAGCCAGGTTTGTGTCTAAGATCAGCTACCTCTGTGCCTTAAAGTGACACCAATGGTCTAAGACTCTGCTTCTTAATAAAACAAGGATAATCTCATTTACTCCAGCCTCCTTATCAGATTACTAAAAGAGGCAATGAATGTGGAAGCACTTGCTAAACATAAAATGCTGTATAGATAGAGCTTCTAATATCTAGCACAGAACAAGTGCTCAAAAATATATATGTTGAATTGATAAAGGAGTATGATTCCAACACCCCACA
Organism: Cervus elaphus; assembly: GCF_910594005.1. Lineage (NCBI taxonomy): Eukaryota > Metazoa > Chordata > Mammalia > Artiodactyla > Cervidae > Cervus > Cervus elaphus. Next base: position 59,888,440 of record NC_057831.1, on the reverse strand, counting down.
TCCCACCAAGAGCCTGGCTTCCTCCCAGCACATGGCCAGTCTGGTCTCTCCGTCTAGCGGCCTGTGTAAGAAAGAGGGAGGACTGGGTGTGAAGTGAAAGGACACCCCCTGCTGTGACAAACAGCTCAGCGTGAAGACAAGCATTCTCTTTATACTGAGGGCGAAGCTTCTGCCTGGGAAACCGGGAGAGATCTCCAGAAGCATCTCCTATCAGTGCCAAGTTGAGTCTAAAATATGGCTCTTTATCAATTATGCCTAAACAAAAATCATTTTTCTAATAGACATACTCCAGTGTTCAAGCAGAAAATATTAAACAAGCTCATCCGGCAAGTCAATTGTTTTTGAGGATCTTCAAAACATTATCATGTGATGTGAGTCTGCAGCTCCTTAGCCACAATTCCAAAATCCAGAGCTCTGAAAACCAAGTTTTTCCCAAACCGATTTGGTGGCAAAAACTGACCTGAACGAGTAGGAGGTTATGGTCTTTATTTACTCCTCTTAGTGGATTTCACTGTAGAAATATGACTGTATTTGATCACCAGCGATGTTAGGCAGCATACAGTACACACTCCATAGGCTTCAGATACGGAACTACAGTGAACCTGTAAGTTCAAGACTTACTGAGAAGCTGGCCTTTTATAAGGCTGGACCGTAAAGAAGGCAGAACAGCAAAGAATTGACGCCTTCAAACTGTGGTGCTGGAAGAGACTCCTAAAAGTCCCTTGGACAGCAAGGAGCTCAAACCAGCCAACCTTAAGGGAGATCAACCCCGAATATTCACTGGAAGGACTGATGCTGCAGCTCCAGTATTTTGGTCATCTGATGTGAACAGACAACTCTTTGGAAAAGTCCCTGACGCCGGGAAAGATCGAGAGCAGAAGGAGAAGAGGGTATCAGAGGATGAGATGGCTGGACAGCATCACTGATGCAATGAACATGAACTTGGGCAAACTTAGGGAGATGGTGAGGGACAGGGAGGCTTGGCGTGCTGCAATCCACGGGGTCGCAATAAGTCAGACACGACTGGGCGACTGAGCAACAACATTGAGAAGTTGCTCCATATCAGAACCTATTCTAAATGCTTGACATCTATTATCTCAGTTAATCTCCACAGAACCTTACAAGGTTCATCCAAACATCTGTCCCATTCTACAGATGAAAAAACTGAGGCGCGGGGAGAGTAAATAAGCTGTCAAGTCACACAGCACGTACGTGGTGGAGCTGAAGGCTGCAGCCTGCTTGAAGCAGTCTGCCTCGAGAGTCTGCCTGTTCTCTTCGTAGCAAACTCACCTTGGTAAATCCTACAGGAGTTAGCAACAGGCGAAGCTAGTCACACCTCAGGAGATATACTGAAACTCTGTGGCAGCTGAGGTGTTCAGTAATTTCTACTTGACTTAGTTAGGGTGTGTGAATGTGTGTACATGGGTAGATCTTTCCCGGCATCAGGGACTTTTCCAAAGAGTTGTCTGTTCATATCAGATGACCAAAATACTGGAGCTGCAGCATCAGTCCTTCCAGTGAATATTCGGGGTTGATCTCCCTTAAGGTTGGCTGGTTTGAGCTCCTTGCTGTCCAAGGGACTTTTAGGAGTCTCTTCCAGCACCATATACACACATTCACACACCCTATATTAGGAGTCTCATGTATATGGAGGGGGTGGTTAAGAAATTGGCTTAAGCTGTTGTAGGGCTGGCAAATTCAAAATCCTGAAATCTACAGGCCAGGCCAGCAGGCTGGAGACATATGGGAGGGTTGATGTTTCAGATTGAGTCTGAAGATTCTGGAGGCAGAATTCCCTCTTTCCCATGAGACCTCAATCTTTTTTCTCTTAAGGCTTTCAACTGATTAGATAAGGCCCACCCACATTAAGGATGACTTGTTTTATGTGAAGTCTATTAATGTAAACTTTTTAAAACTAATGAGGGATACCATGTATTTTTACTTTTACTTTTGGTTGTGCTGGGTCTTCATTGCTGTGCATGGGCTTTCTTTAGCTGCAGTGAGTGGGGGCTACTCTTCATTGCGGTGCATGGGCTTCTCATTGCAGTGGCTTCTCTTGTTGTGGAGCATAGGCTATAGCGCTTGTGGGCCCTAACGCCATGGGCTGCAGGGCTTGTGGCTCAGTTGCTCCAAGGCACGTGGAATCCCTCCAGGACCAGGGATCAAACCTGTGTCCCCTGCACTGGTAGGGAGATTCCCACCCACTGTCCCACCAGGGAAGTCCTACTAATTTAAATGTTAATCACATGTCTAAAATACCTTCAAAGAGACATCCAGACTGGTATTTAGGTATCATGGCACAATCCAGGTGACACAAAAAATTAACCATGAAGCTACTTTAAAAACAATCTAAACTGGATCTGTTAATGCTTAACATTATAGTTTTATGTGAAAGGTAAAGGAGAAAAGGAAAGATATACCAGTCTGAAGAAAGAGTTTGATAGAACAGCAAGAAGAGAAAAGAAAGTCTTCTTAAGTGAACAATGCAAAGGAATAGAGGGAAAGACTAGAAATCTCTTCAAGAAAATTAGAGAAACTAAGGGAACAGTTCATGTAAAGATGGGCACAATAAAAGACAGAAATGTTATGGACCTAATTGAAGCAGAAGATATTAAGAAGAGGTGGCAAGAATACACAGAACTATACCAAAAAGTCTTAATGACGCAGACAACCACAATGGTGTGATCACTCACCTACAGCCAGACATCCTGGAGTGCGAAGTCACTCCTTAGGAAGCATTGCTACCAACAAAGCTAGTAGAAGTGACAGAATTCCAACTGAGCTATTTCAAATCCTAAAAGACGATGCTGTTAAAGCGCTGCATTCAATAGCCAGCAAATTTGGAAAACTCAGCAGTGGCCACACGACTGGAAAAGGTCAGTTTTCATTACAATCCCAAAGAGCAATGCTGAAGAATGTTCAAACTACCGCACAACTGCACTTATTTCACATGCTAGCAGGATAATGCTCAAAATTCTTCAAGATGGGCTTTAACAGTACATGCACTGAGAAGTTCCAGATGTCCAAGCTGGATTTAGAAAAGGCAGAGGAACCAGAGATCAAATTGCCAACATCTGTTGGATCATCAAAAAAGCAAGGCAATTCCAGAGAAACATCTACCTCTGCTTCCTCGACTACACTAAAGTTTTTGACTGTATGGATCACAATAAACTGTGGAAAATTCTTAAAGAGATGGGAATACCAGACCACCTAACCTGCCTCCTGAGAAACCAGTATGCAGGTCAAGAAGCAAAATTAGAACCAGACATGGAATAACAGTCTGGCTGAAAATTGAGCAAGGAGTACATCAAGTCTGTATATTGTCACCCTGCTTATTTAACTTATATGCAGAGTACATCATATGAAATGCCAGGCTGGATGAAGCACAAGCTGGAATCAAGATTGCCAGGAGAAATTTCAATAACCTCAGAAAGGCAGATGACACCACCCTAATGGCAGAAAGCAAAGAGGATCTAAAGAGTCTCTTGATAAAGGTGAAAGAGGAGAGGTGGTCCTAAGATGGTGGAGGAGCCACTTTCTCCCCCACAAATTCAACGAAAGATCATTTGAACACTGAGCAAATTCCGCAAAACAACTTCTGAACACTGGTGGAGGACACCAGGTACCCAGAAAGGCAGCCCATTGTCTTCGAAAGGAGGTAGGACAAAATACAAAAGAAAAAAAGAGAGACAGAAGGGTTAGGGATGGAGACCCGTCCCGGGGAGGGAGTCGTAAAAGAAGTTTCCAAATACCAGGAAACCCTATCATCGGTGGGTCTGTGCGGAGTTTTGGAATCTCAAAGGGCAACATAACTGGGAGGGAAAATAAATAAATAAATTAATAAAAGCCACAGATTACGTGCATAATGGCAACTCCCAGCAGAGAAGTAGCCCAGACACTCACATCCGCCACCAGTAAGCGGGGACTGAACAGGGAGGCGCGGGCTGCACTGCTTAGGGTAAGGACCGGGCCTGAATGTTGGAGGTCAATCTGAGGGAGCTAATGTGAGATAGTAACCCAAACTGTGGGATAGCCAGAGAGAGGGAAAAAAGAGAGAGAGAGAGAGAGAACTTTCCTGCGAAAAGCTCTAACCTAAGGCACTGCCAACCGCTCACAGAACAAAGGACTGAGTGAATACCAGTTTTGTTTATTTTAAGTTCTTTATTACTCCTTTAATTTTCATTTTTAAAACCTACTATTACCTTGCAAAAAAAAAAAAGACCTTATTTTTAAAGCAAATTTCATATATTTTTTAAATAACTTTTGCGATTTTGTTTTAATATTGTATTTTTGAGAGTCTAACCTCTACCCTTGATTTTTAATCTTTGCATTCTGGTATTATCAATTTTGAACCTTTAAGAATCTAATCTTCAGTAGCCATCTTTACTTAGGAGTGTGATTACTGGTTTGGTTGCTCCCTCCCCTTTTGACTCTCCTTATTCTCCCCCAGGTCACCTCTATCTCCCTCCCCCTTCTCTTCTCCACTTAACTCTATGAATTTCTTTGGGTGTTCCGGGCTGTGGAGAACACTTAGGAAACTGATCACTGGCTAGATTGGTCTCTCTCCTTTTGACTCCCCCTCTTCTCCTCCTGGTCACCTCTGTCTCCTTCTCCTTCCTCCCTCTTCTCTTCTCTATGGAACTCTGTGAACCTCTCTGAGGGATCTAGACTGTGGAGGGCACATAGGGAAGTGATTCCTGGCTAGATTGCTCTCTCCCCTTTTGATTCCCCTCTTCTCCTCCTGGTCACCTCTATCTCCTCCTCCCTCTTGTCTTCTCCATGTAACTCTGTGAACCTCTCTGGGTATCCCTCACTGTGGAGAATCTTTTCACCACTAACCTAGATGTTTTGTCATCAGTGCTGTATGGATGGAGAAGTCTTGAGGCTACTGTAAGAATAAGATTGCAAGCCAGAGGCAGAAGGCTTAATCCAAAACTTGAGAACACCAGAAATGTTCCCTGACTCCAGGGAACATTAATCGACAAAGACCTCATCCAAAAGCCGCCATATCTACATTGAAACCAAGCTCCACCCATGAGCCAACAAGTTTCAGAGCAAGACATACCACGCTAATTCTCCAACAACGCAGGAACATAACTCTGAGCACAAAAATACAGGTGGCAAAGAGTCACACCAAACCCACAGATACCTCAAAACTCACTACTGGACACTTCGTTGCACTCCAGAGAGAAGAGATCCAGCTCCACCCACCAGAACACCAACGCAAGCTTCCCTAGCCAGGAAACCTTGACAAGTCACTCCCACCCACAGGGAGGAACCGGGTCCAACCCCACCCACAGGGAGGAACCTCCACAATAAAGAAGAACCACAAACTTCCAGCATATAGAAAGGCCACCCCAAACACAGCAATCCAAACAAGATGAAAGGGCAGGAAAATATTCAGCAGGTAAAGGAACATGATAAAAACCCACCAAACCAAACAAAAGAGGAGGAGATAGGGAGTCTACCTGAAAAATAATTCAGAGTAATGATAGTAAAGATGATCCAAAATCTTGAAAACAAAATGGAGTTATAGATAAATAGTCTGGAGACAAGGATTGAGAAGATGCAAGAAATGTTTAACAAGGAACTAGAAGAAATAAAAAAGAGTCAGTCAATAATGAATAATGCAATAACTGAGATCAAAAGCACTCTGGAGGGAACCAACAGTAGAATAACTGAGGCAGAAGATAGGATAAGTGAGGTGGAAGATAAAATGGTGGAAATAAATGAAGCAGAGAGGAAAAAAGAAAAAAGAATTAAAAGAAATGAGGACAATCTCAGAGACCTCTGGGACACTGTTAAACGCCCCAACAGTTGAAACATAGGCGTCCCAGAAGACGACGACAAAAAGAAAGGCCATGAAAAAATACTTGAGGAGATACTAGTCAAAAACTTCCCTTATATGGGGAAGGAAATAGCCACCCAAGGCCAAGAAACCCAGAGTTGCAAACAGGATAAATTCAAAGTGAAACACCCCAAGACACATATTAATCAAATTAACAAAGATCAAACACAAAGAACAACTATTAAAAGCAGCAAGGGGAAAAGAACAAATAACTCACAAGAGGATTCCCATAAGGATAACAGCTGATCTTTCTATAGAAACTCTTCAAGTCAGAAGGGAATGGTAAGACATACTTAAAGTAATGAAAGAGAATAACCTACAACCCAGATTACTGTACCCAGAAAGGATCTCATTCAAATATGAAGCTTTACAGACAAGATTTACAGACAAGCAAAAGCTGAGAGAATTCAGCTCCACCAAACCAGCTCTTCAACAAATGCTAAAGGATCTTTTCTCGACAGGAAACACAGAAAGGTTTATAAACTCGAACCCAAAGCAACAAAGTAAATGGCAATGGGACCATACCTATCAATAGTTGCCTTAAATGTAAATGGGTTGAATGCCCCAACCAAAAGACAAAGACTGGCTGAACAGATACAAAAACAAGACCCCTATATATGCTGTCTACAGGAGACCCACCTCAAAACAAGGGACACATACAGACTGAAAGTGAAGGGCTGGAAAAAGATATTCCATGCAAATGGAAACCAAAAGAAAGCAGGAGTAGCAATACTCATATCAGATAAAATAGACTTTGAAATAAAGGCTGTGAAAAGAGACAGAGAAGGACACTACATAATGATCAAAGGATCAATCCAAGAAGAAGATATAACAATTATAAATATATATGCACCCAACATAGGAGCACCACAATATGAAAGGCAAATGCTAATGAGTATGAAAGAGGTAATTAACAGTAACACAATAATAGTGGGAGACTTTAAGACCCCACTCACAGATCAACTAAACAGAAAATTAGCAAGGAAACACAAAGTTTAAATGATACAATGGACCAGTTAGACCTAATTGATATCTATAGGACATTTCACCCCAAAACAATGAATTTCACCTTTTTCTCAAGTGCACATGGAACCTTCTCCAGGATAGATCACATCCTGGGCCATAAATCTGGTCTTGGAAAATTCAGAAAAATTGAAATCATCTCAAGCATCTTTTCTGATCACAATGAGATAAGATTAGTTGTCAACTACAGGAAAAAAACTATTAAAAATACAAACATATGGAGGCTAAACAACACACTTCTGAATAACCAACAAATCACAGAAGAAATCAAATTATGCATAGAAACAAATGATAGTGAAAACACAACAACCCAAAACCTATGGGATTCAGTAAAAGCAGTGCTAAGGGGAAGGTTCATAGCAATACAAGCCTACCTCAAGAAACAGGAGAGAAATCAAATAAATAAGCTAACTCTACACCTAAAGCAACTAGAAAAAGAAGAAATGAAGCACCCCAGGGTTAGTAGAAGGAAAGAAATCATAAAAATTAGGGCAGAAATAAATGCAAAAGAAACAAAGGAGACCATAGCAAAAATCAACAAAGCTAAAAGCTGGTTTTTTGAGAAGATAAATAAAATTGATAAACCATTAGCCAGACTCATCAAGAAACAAAGGGAGAAGAATCAAATCAACAAAATTAGAAATGAAAATGGAGAGATCACAACAGACAACACTGAAATACAAAGGATCATAAGAGACTACTACCAGCAGCTCTATGCCAATAAAATGGACAACTTGGAAGAAATGGACAAATTCCTAGAAAAGAATAACTTTCCAAAACTGAACCAGGAAGAAATAGAAAATCCTAACAGACCCATCACAAGCATAGAAATTGAAACTGTAATCAGAAATCTTCCAACAAACAAAAGCCCAGGACCAGATGGCTTCACAGCTGAATTCTACCAAAAATTTAGAGAAGAGCTAACACCTATGCTACTCAAAGTCTTCAGAAAACTGTAGAGGAAGGTAAACTTCCAAACTCGTTCTATGAAGCCACCATCACCCTAACACCAAAACCAGACAAAGATGCCACAAAAAAAGAAAACTACAGGCCAATATCACTGATGAACTTACATGCAAAGCTCCTTAACAAAATTCTGGCAAACAGAATCCAACAACATATTAAAAAGATCATACATCATGACCAAGTGGGTTTTATCCCAGGGATGCAAGGATTCTTCAATATTCACAAATCAATCAATGTGATACACCACATTAACAAATTGAAAGATAAAAACCATACGATTATCTCAATAGATGCAGAGAAAGCCTTTGACAAAATTCAACATCCATTTATGACAAAAACCCTCCAGAAAGCAGGCATAGAAGGAACACACCTCAACATAATAAAAGCCATATGTGATAAACCCACAGCAAACATTATCCTCAATGGTGAAAAACTGAAAGCATTTCCCCTAAAGTCAGGAACAAGACAAGGATGCCCACTCATTGGAAGGACTGACGCTGAAGCTGAAGTCCAATACTTTGGCCACTTGATATGAAGAGCCGGCTCATTGGAAAAGCCCCTGATGCTGGAAAGATTGAGGGCAGGAGGAGAAGGGGATGACAGAGGATGAAATGGTTGGATGGCATCACCGACTCAATGGACATGAGTTTGAGCAAACGCCGAGAGATGGTAAAAGACAGGGAAGCCTGGTATATTGCAGTCCGTGGGGTTGCAAAGAGCCGGACAGGACTAAGCAACTGAACAACAACAACAGTAGTTTTATGGGTTTGCAAACTGAGGGTTTAAGCAGAGAACCTAATGCTGCCCCCGGAGAAAGTGATGCTCCTGGCTGTAAGCTCCATTTGACCCACCTCTGAGCTGAAAGGCTAGTTGATCAGATATAAATTGGGGCCCTTCATTTTTGACTAGTAGGCTGTCTCCTGCATCTACTACACTGCATTTGTTAGTACTGTTTGACTCACAAGTGAAAGAAATCCAACTTGAACCAGATTAAGCAAACAGGGGGTATATGATCAGGATGCTGGAGCCAGTGAAGATACACAGACTTTCCCCCTTCAATACTAAAGTCAAACAATTAGCAGAAATTCCATCAATGTCAACCAAACATGGGCAGGGCAGCTAATGAACAAGAAAGAAGTTTCTGATCTAACATAGCTCCCGAATATGACCTTTGGACCATGTCCCCTCCAGCCATACCATCACCCACCCCTGGTCCCCCACAGATGCAGTAACAGGGAATCAAAAAAAAAAAAAAATCCTAAACTTCAGCTCCTTTATTCTCAACCAGGAGAGAAGTGGATTGAGGGTATATCTTCATATTTTCCCTCTTCTTACTGGGAGGGAATAAGAATGGCTCCCAACAGAATAGGAGAGAATAGAAAATGGATGGATGGATGAAATAGGACGAGACACCCAGGGCCCATTTTCTCTGCCCACTGAAGGCCCATTCACGCTTCAGTGAATCTAGGTCCTAGGGGGTGGGGATGGAATACTCTGGAGCTCTAACACATGGGAATGTGACCCACTCCAACTAACTAGGGTGAATTATCATAAAGTACATTTGACAAAATTAACATACAAAACAAAGCATAGGCTTTCTGGTGGAGACTTCCCACATCTTCAGCCCCATCTTCCCTCTTTTTTTATCCATTCCCAAAGGTTAAAAAAAAAAGGCAGAAAGAAAACAAGATATCCATCCTTTAAACAACACAGAATAGACAATGATTAGGTTTCAGACACAGTGGAAGGAAAGGGTCAAGGGGAATTCATCCACATGATGTGAGAGTAGATATCATTTGGAAAATCTTCTCGGAGTAAGCATAAGTATCAATAAAATGAAAAGAGATGACAAGAAAGCTTCCACACATGCTACAGCAAAGGAGGAGGGAGAAATGTGAGGGAAAAGGGGAGAAAAGGAGGAAGGAAGAGGGAGGAAAGAAGAAAGAGAGGGATCCTGAGGTGCATCCCAGCCAGCCGCTCACGTGGCAGGACCTCAGCTGAGTTTGCTCACTGCTCCATCTCTCTCAGTTCCTGCCCACCTCTGAGCAGGCTTCCCCAACCTTCCCCCGAGTCACCCGACATCCTTCTGATCAATTCCTCTTCTACTTAAATTAACCGAAGTTGGTTCTTTGCTGTTTGAAATCACGAATCTAAATTGATACAGATGGTGAGCAATTAATCCATTTAAATAGAAAGCTAAGATAAGTAACTGAGGGAATTCACAGGTGTAAATGTTATGGACCTTGCCAATATATAATAAAATAATATGACCAACAAAAACAGAGGGGGATGAGGAGAAAGAAGTGGGAGTATTAATTCCCTCACCTTTCCTAGCAGGGAATTAATAGGCACTAATTAAAATGGAAACATCATTTTTTAAAACATAATGACTCATAATGTTTCTCATAATCATTTTATAAATCTTAGGGTGATACTTTAGGGGATGCAGGTGAGGAAGTCTAAGTTCAGAAATGATAACTGACTTAACCAGAATCAAACAGCTGGTTCATTCAAAACTTCAGCAAATGTGCCTCCTAGGTGCTCAGCATTATGCTAAGTGTTGGGCTCATTATGGAGGACGACCCAACACGGTTTCTGCCTTCATGGGGCTGACAGTCTAGTGGGAGAGCCAGACATAAACAAGAACAAAGGCATAAATATGAGGTTACCGTTGTGATCAATGCTGTGAGGGCAAAGAGCAGCATGCTACGTGAGACAATAACAGAGGTGGAGATACACTTGATAAAGGATGACCAGGACCCTCTTGTCTACAGGAGTGGGGACATTTACAAAGAGACTTCACAGCTGAGAAGGAACCAGCCTAACAAAGACTGAAGGGAAGATAATCCCGGACAGAGGAACAGCATGTATCAAAACCCCAAGGACAGTGTGTAGGCACCAATGTCTTATAAACAACAGAAATTCATTGCTGGAGTTCTGGAGGCTGAAGTCCAAGGGCAAGGTGCTGACGGGTTTTGTATCTGGTGAGAGCCTGCTTCCTGGCTCCCAGGTGACTGTCTCCTCCCTGTGTCCTCACGTGGCAGAAAGGATGGGGGAGCTCTTCACAGTCTGCTTTAATCTCATGACCTAATCACCTCCCAAAGACCCCATCTCCTGGTAACATCCTGGTAGGGGTTAGCGTCTCAACGTATGAATTAGAAAGCGCACAAATATTCAAACTATAGCCGTTCACCTCTGGCCCTCCAAAATTCATGTTCTTCTCACATGAAAATACATTCATTACATCGCAACAGTCCTGGAGTTTCAACTCATTCCAGCACCAGCCCTAAAGTCTAAAGTTCAAAGTCTCATCTAAATATCATCTAAATTAGATGTGGGTAAGATTCAAGGTATGATTCATCTTGAGGCAAATTACTCTTCATCTGGGAACCTGTGAAATTAAACAAGTTGTGTGCCGCCAACATATGATGGTGGGACAGGCATAGGACAGACATTTCTATTCCAGAAGGGTGAAACATGAAAGAATAAAGTTGTTAATGGATCCCAAATAAGTCCAAACCATAAAGGAAACTCCATGAGATCTTTAGTTCAGTTCAGTTCAGTCGCTCAGCCGTGTTCAACTCTTTGCGACCCCATGGACCGCAGCACGCCAGGCCTCCCTGTCCATCACCAACTCCCGGAGTTTACTCAAATTCATGTCCATCAAGTTGGTGATGTCATCCAGCCATCTCATCCTCTGTCATCCCTTTCTCCTCCTGCCTTCAATCTTTCCCAGCATCAGGATCTTTTCAAATGAGTCAGCTCTTCACATGAGGTGGCCCAAGTATTGGAGTTTCAGCTTTAGCATCAGTCCTTCCAATGAACACCCAGGACTGATCTCCTTTAGGATCGACTGGTTGGATCTCCTTGCAGTCCAAGGGACTCTCAAGAGTCTTCTCCAAACACCACAGTTCAAAAGCATCAATTCTTCGGCACTCAGCTTTCTTCACAGTCCAACTCTCACATCCACACATGACCACTGGAAAAACCATAGCCTTGACTAGACGGACCTTTGTTGTCAAAGTAATGTCTCTGCTTTTTAATATGCTGTCTAGTTTGGTCATAACTTTCCTTCCAAGGAGTAAGTGTCTTTTAATTTCATGGCTGCAATCACTATCTGCAGTGATTTCGGAGCCCCCAAAAATAAAGTCTGCCACTGTTTCCCCATCTATTTGCCATGAAGTGATGGGACCGGATGTCATGATCTTAGTTTTCTGAATGTCGAACTTTAAGCCAACTTTTTTACTCTCCTCTTTCACTTTCATCAAGAGGCTCTTTAGTTCTTCTTCATCTTAAAGCTGAATAATAATCCTCTTTAGCTCAATTCTCTGTGCCCCAGGCCTATTGAAACAGAAATCCAACCTTTCAAACCCAGTAGGGCAAGAGTCCCACCTTCTGGACCCAGTGGGGGAGTGATCCACCCTGACCTGAAACCCTGTCCCACAGGGGTGGGGACTCCCAGGTTCTGGATGGCCCTACCCACCATGGCTTTAGGCAGAGGTCAGCTGGCCTGCTGAAAGTAAGGCAATGGTTCTTCCTTTTGAAACAAAGGAAACAGTCCTAATGATCTCTGTCACCTTTGGGGTCATTTCCACCTTGTCTTAAAGGATAACACCTGGCCTCTATCTAGATGGCTGATGAGGTCCATGTTGCAACCCTTACTAATCTTCTTATCCAATGGTCAATTGGATATACCCTTAGGGTTCTCTCCTGAACACGCTTTCTCACTTTTTCTGATATGGAAAGGCTGAGAATTGTCCAAATCTGTAAATCTAGTTCCTTTCTCCTTAACAATTCCATCTTCCATTCATTTCTCTCTTCTGGCATTTACTACCAGCAGTCAGGAAGGGTCGAGCCACACCTTCAACACTTTGCTTAGAAATCACTTCAGCTAAACGATTGGGAATCATTTACGTGGCTCAGTGGTAAAGAATCTACCTGCAATGCCGGAGACGTGGGTTCAATCCCTGGATCAGGAAGACACCCTGGAGAAGGAAATGGCAACCCCGTCTAGTATTTCTGCCTGGGAGATCCCATGGACAGAAGAGCCTGGCAGGCTGCAGTCCATGGAGTTGCAGAAGAGTCGGACACAACTTAGCAACCAAACAACAACAACAATCCATGCAGGGCAGGCTTGTACGGACATGGAACGGCCATCAGTTTTTATTCCAAAAGCAACAGAAAGTCTCCCAATAGTCTTCATCAGAGAAATGGAAGGATGAAATCTACATTGTGTAATCTACCATGGCGGCTGGGTGGAAAGTGGCTTGGAGAACTGCAAGAATATAATTAGAAAGACAGGTTAGGAACCAGTGGTCCAGGAGTGAAGTTATATTGGTTGCACTTTGTTGATGGCAGTAGAAATGGAGAGATGTAGCCTACCTGCAAAAATATTTTGGAAGTAAAGTCCAAATGTGATGTATTAGATATGGAAGGTAAGGCAGAGAAAAAAATCAAGAAAAATCCTGAATTTCCCTGGTGGTCCAGGGGTTAAGGCAGGTTCCCTGCCTGCCAATGCAGGGAACACAGGTTCAGTCCCCGATCCAGGAAGATTCTATATGCTAAGGGGCAACTAAGCCCACCCACATGCTACAGCTACTGAAGTCCACGAGCCCTACAGAGCATGCTCTGCAACAAGAGAAGCCACTGCAATGAGAAGCCCATGCATTGCTAATAGCCCCCACTCGCCACAACCAGAGAAAGCCAATGAGTAGCAACAAACACCCAGTGCAGCCAAAAATATTAAATAAATAAACTTTAAAAAAAAAAAGAATAACTCCCAGGTTTTTCGGCTGGTTTACTACATATTACCATTTCCTGACATGGTAAAGAGTTTGAGATAAATATTTTGAGAAGTGACTATAAAGAATTATAGACATTTCATGATTAAGATCTATGCAAAACATCCCAGTGGAGATGTCAGATCTTCATTAGTTCTGAAGTTCAGAAAAGAAAGTGGAACTGGAATCATCATCACTCTATAGATGGTATCTAAAAGCATGGGAATGGAGATGATGATGTGGAAAGATAGTGTGGAGGAAAAAAGAAGGCCTATGACCAATTCCTAAGAAAATGTGATACTCAGAGATAGAATGTATAAGAAAACAGACATAAAACTAGAAGGCAGTGGTACCTCAGTATTAAAGAGGAGTTTTTAACTTTGTTGACTTGCTGCTACTAAGCCAAACAAAATGAGGACCAAAGAGGGTCCACTATATTAGGCAATCTATGAAAACGAAGAGTGTTTTTGGTGGAAATACAGAGACAAAAGACAGCCCCTTTAAGAAGTTTGACAGTGAGGAGAAGCAGAGAGATGGAGCAATTACAGGCAGAAGATCAGGTTGAGGCAGAGTCTGAGAAGGCTTCTGCGCTTCAGTAGAAAGAGGAGACAGTCAGGTAGGGAAAGAAGAAAAGTCGCAGAGACAGCAAGTACCGGAAGTACATGATAGAGGGAGAGCCAGGATGATGCAGACACAGGAAGGTCTGCAGATTCCATGAGAGAGAGATAAAGGAGATCGCATTTGACGGCTTCTATTTCTCCAAGAAGATAATTTCATCAGCTGACAACTACTTGGAAGAAATGGAGGAAGGGTTGGGAAGTCTGGGTATCAAGCAAGTCATAGAATGTCACTGGGAAAGTAGAAAGCAAGCTTATTTTAAGTTAAGGTAAGGCCATCGCAAGTACAAGGTAGCAATGCCCAAGTATTCAGGTGTAAGGCTAGAGAAGGCAAATGCTTGGGTTCATCCAAGGTCAGAGTTTTACCAGGTAAGAGTAACAAAAGATGAAAGGAACAAGGGAATTCAGGATATCTAAAGACAGTGATTACAATGATGTGTCGTGGAATCTAAGTTAGATAATGAGGGAAGGAAAGCGCAGGAGGGCTCTGCAAGATACAGAGAAAGGAATTTGATCAGTGGACCAGCCATCTCAATGACAGCAATGAAACGTTACAGCAGGGATCAAGCAAGACGAGTGGAAGTGCAGGAGGTCTCAGCTGAGGAGCAGGACGAGCGGAGCAGTCGTTTCGGAACGCTGCACTATTAGAAGATGACTCGTATGGCAGCTGCAGGGGATGGAGATGAAAGCACTGGCTTTGGTGTTTGACAGTCACTGGCTTTGGTGTTTGCGAGTCATTGGTGCTGGATGGATCAGCTCCTAGAAGGTGAAGCCATCAATGATGACAAGCACAGGGGTGACCAGAAAGATTACTGGACAGAAGCCTTCAAGCAGTGAGTGGGAATGGTGGAGCTGAGGCGACAGGGCAGACACACAGCACCTGGCCCAGCATCAGCTCCTCTTCACCAGCTGGTCCTTGTTCGGCTTCTGCTCCGAGAGCTCCCCGGCCCCTTACTGCTGAGGCGCTCCATCTGACTTCCTCCAGGTTCATGCTCACAGGTTGGCTTGAGGAGATAAGGAGACAGCGGGATAAAGAGAAACATACAGTGGAAGCATCAGCTCTGACTCAATATATGTGGGGACCAGAAAAATCAAGCTATATTTACTCCCCATGGAGAGTCCTCCTTAGGGGGTCATGGCCACTCAAATCAGAATGGAGACAACTCAGGTAAGGCTACCAGGTCTACCAGTCGGAGTGCCCTGCCTGGCAGAAAGAGAGGAAGACCGACAGGAGACAGAGGGAAGAAGAGGAGATAAATTAAACCAGCACCTACTGTGTGCCAGACTTGTGAACGGCTCTCCAAGTCACACTCTGCAGGGCAGCACCACATTCAAAGTGTAAACACCACAGATTTGCCGATTTAGTCTGACAATTTTTTGGCAGACGGAAGTGTTATGGAGTGAACTGTGTCCCTTGTAAATGAGTATGTTGGAGTCCTAACCCATTGTAATTTTTGGAGATAGGACCTTTATCAAGGTAATTGAAGTTAAATAAGATCAAAAGGATGGAGCCCTAAACCAACAGGACCGGTGTCCTTATAAGAAGAGGAAGAGACAGCAATGATGTGTGCACACGGTGAGTCCATGTGAGGACAGGGTAGGAAGGCAGCCATCTGCAAGCCAAGAAGAGAGGTCTCAGGAGAAATCGACCCGTCAGCACCCTGATCATGACTTCACAGGCTGCAGAACTATGAGAAACAAACTCTTGCTCTTTAAAAGCCACCCAACATGTGATATCCTGCCATGGTTCTAGAAAATTAATGTAAGCAGTCAAGTGTTTTGTTCTAATTATCAGTAAATTAGGAAGATTCTCTAACAGGCAGAAGTCAAGCCACTTGGAGAAGGGCTTGATTTTTGCAATTCACGTACAGATGTCACACAGGCCCCGGTGACTCTGACAGTCACCATGCCAGATGCTTTCTTCTTTTACGCTATCTCATTTAATCAGTACCTAACTTTCCAAAATAAGAGTGTGAAGATGAAGACAACAAGACTCAAAGAAGTTCAGTAACTTGACTAGAGTCAACCAAGCTCTGGTAAGAAGCTGAGCTAAAATTTGTGTCTAGATCAGCCTATTCCAAAACTCACTTGTCTCTCCCTCCACTATACCGTCACCCATTACAGATCCTCATCATTAAAGAGATGCTACCAACATCAATTGCACTTTTACTCTGCCTCAGACACCCTGCTAGATGCTTTCCCATACAATAGTGAAGTAGCCCAGTTAACCCTGTGTTAGACACAAGGAAGGGCTTCTCTGGTGTCTCAGTGGTAAAGAATCCACCTGCCAATGCAGGAGACACAAGAAGCATGGTTTCGATCCCTGGGTTGGGATGATCCCCTGGAGAAGGAAATGGCAACCCACTCCTGTATTCTTACCTGGGAAATCCCATGGACAGAGGAGCCTGGCAGGCGACAGTCCACGGGGTCGCAGAAGAGTTGGACCTTACTGAGTAACTAAGCAACAGAGATAAGGAATCTGAGACCCAGAGAAGTGAAGTGACGCCCTGGGCCACACAGTTTTGCAAGTTGTAACCTGTCTCTTTAGTGCTCCTTTTCCCCGCTCTTCACCTCATACTCCACCACTGAACACAACCGCTGCTCAGATGTACGTTTTTCCAGGCTATCCATAAACACAAAATAGCCCTTCTCCTGCTCATCATAGTATTCAGACCCTTTTAGCCAAAACAACATCAGCCAAAGTCATTTACAGGGACTTCCCTGGTGGTCCAGTGGTTAAGAATCTCTCTGCCAACGCAGGGGACAGGCGTTCAGTCCCTGGTCCAAAAACAGATTCCACATGCCATGGGGGCAAACAAGCCTATGCACCACAACTCCTGAGATCCTGTGCTGCAACTACTGAAGCCCGAGTGCCCAGAGGTCATGCGCTACAAGAGAAGCCACTGCAAGAAGACGCCTGCGTACCACAAAGAGTAGCCCCGGTTCACGGCAACCAGAGAAGGCCCAGCGCAGCCAACTGAATAAATAAATAAAAATGAAAAGTCATGTGCGAAGTAAATACGGCAGCAATGGTCTGATAGTGCATTTGCTCCCCAAAAGTAAATAGATGAAGATCAAGTTGAGTTAAGCAGCAGCTGCAATTCATTGAACAAATTTCTAGCTCTTTTGCTTGATGTATGTGGTTTTTATTTGGTTGAATTATGAATTTTATTTTAAAGATTAATTTGGCCCTCTATAAAAAGCATAAGAATTAATATTCAGCCAAGACATGAATCTTTTTTCATTTTAGTGGAAATCAATTTGTTAAAATATTGTTGAGTGCAATTTGTTCCTTATTCACTCCCACTTTCCTGCTCAAGTTGAGGTATTTGGAAAAATCTACATAAACACTTTGTCAATACTACCAAGATTTATCTTCCCAAGTTCCTATAATTGTTATCTTTAAAAGCACTCTGAATTATGCTATGTGATGTTAGATTTTATTGAACTTACATAATAAAGAAATGATCAATTAGAAAAAAAAAAAAATCACAAGGATTTTTGTCTCCAGCAGGCAGTATGTAGAAATGACTTCTAGGTCATTTGATCAAAGAGATACAACCAAAACACCTGACGTAGGCCTCTACAAGTTGCCTAGTTGGTTCGGAAGCATTTCCACATCTCCTTTAACACACCTCCCACGATGGTCACTAAGCAGATGCTGCTCTGACATTACCACCTAGCCAGAGCCTTCGACTTAGGCTTTATTCAGGGCTCCTCTTCCCATCCCTCCCTTCTCCTCCTCTGTCTCTTTTTTCCAGGGCTCCCACATCAAAGTACCACTTAAACAATCAAAGTATTATCTCACAGTTTTGGAGGACAGAAGTGGGAAATCAAACTGTTGCCAGGGTGATGGCCTCCCTGAAAGTGCTAGAGAAAGACCCGTTCTAAGCCTCCCACCTCAAGTCTGGTGGTTTGCTGACAACCTTTGGTGGTCCTAGGCCTGTAGACACATAACCCTAAGCTCTGCCTTTCTGTTCATATGGCATTCTCTCTGTTTGCATATCTCCATACAACATTTCCTTTAAGGCTTGCCCAGTGGCTCAGCCATAAAGAACTCACCTGTGAAACCAGTCATACTGGATTAGGGCCCACCCTACACCAATATAACCTCATATGAATTAATTATATCTCCAAAATCCGTTTCCAAATAAGTCACATTCTGAGGTACCCAAGGTTAGAACTTGAGCATAGGAATTCTGGACAACACAATTCACCCCATAACGTTCCCCTACTCCCTCAGTATATAAGCATGCTCTACTAATCCTTTCTCATAAATAAAACTAAAGAATAATAATGGCCCCTACCATAACCTGAATTCTTTCCACCCTTTCACAGCCAGCTTCTCAAAAGAGTCATCTCTCAATTTCTTCATCCATCTATTCCTAAACCCACTGTAATCTGGCCAGGCACTCAATGTTCTCAGGGAGGCTGCCAACAACTGTCTAACCTTTAAACATCTTTCTTTTTCACCCTGATCTTGCTAAACCTCTTTGTGGCTTTTCAGCCTGTGAATCCCGTCCTCCTTCAGGAACTATATCCTTTCTCAGTGTCACCATCAGTAGCCAGAGCTTTTCCTGCCCCCAGGCACTCTCCACCGAAACCTCTGGAAGCATTCTGGTAGTACCGTTTTTACGGCACCTCTTCTCACCGCTGTCTCAGTCACTCACCCATCTTGTGTCATCACCCACCTCCTGTCCTTAGACGTCTTAAGCCCATGAATCTAGCACACCTCTCCCCTGAGTTCTAGGACATCCCACGGATTTACTTTCCACCTCTTCTTGGGTCGCAAGTCACCTAAAATTCAACATATCCAGATATAAATCTTCCTCCTCTCAGTGAAAAATGGCACCATCCCTGAGCCAGGTGCCCGGATCAGAAGTCTGGGAGCCGCCCTGCCTCTCGGGAACCACTCTCTCCCTCAATCAGAAATTCACAGAGAGAGGACTTCCCTGGCAGTCAGCGGTTAGGACTCCACTCCCACTGCAGGGAGCACCAGTTTGACCCCTGACTGGAGAACTAAGGTCCCCCACCAAATAGAACAAAATCGGAAATTCACTTAGAATTCGAGCAGCCTCCCAATAAAGACTTTGAAAATGTAATGCGCAATTCACAACAGGGCTTAGGAAGCATGCCCTGGGGCCCTGAAATTTGCATTGTTCTCACAAACAATAAGTTGGATTACTCAAGGCCACTCAGTGGAGTAGAATATTCCTTTTAGAATCCTCCACCAGCCCCTCCCCATTCCTGTACCCCGGAGCCTCCCACCTGGGAGCCTCCTTCTTTAGGGCCAGTTAGCAGGACCTAGGGCCATGATCCTTTCAGGAGCCCACGAAATTGTTTTAATTTCTTTTAAAATCAGAAAAAAAAATATAATCTACACTGGTTTATATTCCTCTACATATCAACCCAATTCTAAAATACAATTTTTTATTTTTTTATGGAAAAAAGGGTCCACAAAAGCAGAAGCACTTAGGGGATAAAGCAGCCTGTCTGCCTCCTCCCTCTGACTACCTTGTCAAGGACCCTTCTCTCAGCTACCAAGGAAAAGATGCATAGACTAATTCACTGCAGCACCAAAGACTGGTACCGGCTAGCCATCCGAGGAGGATTTGCTCCAAATTTGTCTGAAGCCAAAGAGAAGGAATTTTTTTTTTTAATGCTTAATTGCTTCTCCTTTAAGTTTGGAGGAAATACACAAGCACCGTAGACATTTCAGAGAACTCACAAAAGTTTAAAGATAGAAACAAAAATCACCTAAAATGCCAGAGACAATCACTATTAACAATTTGATATACTTTTGTTAGGTAGTTAGAATAGGGAAAAAGAGTCCAAAATCTACCTAACACTTTGTTCCAGTATTTCCGTGGAGAAAATTAATCAAATTGAGATCTTTTTTACATATAATTTAGTCATGAGCAATTTCCTACAGCGTTCACTATTTACGACCCTTCATGACACAATAAATGCGTTTTTTAAATATGTGTTTACTGTTGGCTGAGCTGGGTCTTTGTGGCTGCTCTGGCTTTCCTCTGCTTGCAGCTCACAGGGGCTACCGTCTAGCTGGGGTGTGCGGGCTCCTCACTGCAGCGGCTTCTCTCCCGCAGAGCTCAGGCTCCAGGCACGCAGGCCCGGCAGTCGCGGCTCAAGGGCTTAATTGCTCCGGAACATGTGGGGTCTTCCCAGATCAGGCATCAGACCTGTGTCTCCTACACTGGCAGGCGGATTCTTTACCATTGAACCACCAGGGAAGCCCAATAAATACATTTGTATCAAGCTTTTGTCCACATTTTAAATTATTTTCTTAGGATAAATACTTTTGGGTGAAAATACCGGGTTGACAGCTTAAACGTTTTAAAAGTTTCTGATGCACACTGCCAAATTTTTTACCAGAAATATTATATAATCCTCTTCTTATCCATGGTGTCAATTTTCTTATACCCCATAGGACTAAATATTATGCTTTCTAACCTCTGAGTCTGATAAGCAAAAAAAAAAAATTCTTCATTTCAATATGCAACTGATTGCTTGTGACATTAAAAGTATTTTCTTAAACACTTACTAAACAGTTTTTTTTTTTTTCAGCAAAATTGATGTTAAGTATGTTCATCATTCTATTAAACTATGATATTGGAGGGATGATTTTTTTCTACTTAGAAGGGCTCCCTATATAATAAAGATAATAACGTTTATAAGATTGTATATATCTTTCAATTGGACATTATGTTTTTAATCACACACAAGCTCTTAATTAAAATTTAATAAAATCAATCAACTGTTCCTGTTTCTACTTTAGAGTTATGCTTTAAAAACCTTTTACCATCCTAAGATATTTATTTTCTTTCTAATATTTTATGGAGCTAAGTTTTTACATTAAAATCTCCTCCAAATGGAATTTACTTTGATGTAAGCAATGAGAAAATCCTTTGTCATTCTTTTTTCCTAAAGAATTAGAAAATGACAGAACAAATTAGTTTTTCAATATCCATCCAGTCACTTTCCCACTGATTCTGTTTTCCTTTACCCACCTGGAAGTAAATCTGATTCTTGATCTTCTAATCTGATCTCCTACCTAATGAGAAGAGCTGACTCAGTGAAAAAGACCCTGATGCTGCGAAA
This sequence comes from Cervus elaphus, assembly GCF_910594005.1. Taxonomy (NCBI): domain Eukaryota; kingdom Metazoa; phylum Chordata; class Mammalia; order Artiodactyla; family Cervidae; genus Cervus; species Cervus elaphus. The sequence goes on along the minus strand of NC_057831.1, from coordinate 59,867,087 downwards.
GATTGAAGGCGAAAGGAGAGGGGGACGGCAGAGGATGAGATGGTTGATAGCATCACTGTAATGGACATGAGTGTGAGCAACCTCTGGGAGAGACTGGAGGACCGGGAAGCTGGATGCACTGCAGTCCACGGGTCACAGAGTCAGACACGGCTAAGCAACTCAATACCTGCCGCCTAATTCCTGGCCAAGCGCTGTTTTAGTATTTGTAACCTTACAGTACGCTTTCAAATTACTAGGTTCAGTTCCCACTTTCTAGTCTACTTTTTTGGTAATTTTGTCGGTTACCCTAGTACCTTTTTTCTTTCACATCAAGGGAGGGCAACAGAGAGAGAGACAGACAGAGAAGGCAGAGAGGACGCTGAAGACAACTGACTGTTTTAATTCCTCCTCAACCTGATTCCTCCAGCTGAAGAATTCAGATTCCATCAACATTTAATGAACACAGTGTGATCCAAGGGCATTCACACCGTCATGTCTGTTCCTTCTCCTCTAGTGTCAATATCTAACTTTTAATCCATTTCCCTTTTTTTACACATTAAAACCCAAATACTATAGACTAGGCTTTTATGTTTTCAGGATTAAGAAATAAATTTATTCAAGCAAAGAATAAGCGTGGTTTGTTCACCATCTAAGGAATGATATTCCTAGATATCTTGATCTCTTGAGGAGAAAGATATTGACAAACATATCTCAAAATCAGGGGTTCACATCTAGCAACACAGGCAAGCACAATTAGTATTATTTTATGGCTATCAAGTTTTGAGGTTTCATTAGGTAATTTTTTTTTTCATCAGGTAATTTTTTAAAAGTTACTTCAGATGGTAAATATCCATCCCCAGAAGAACCCCAAGATGCTGATCTGCGAAGGTTCCACACCCCAGAGCGTTAGGAACAACTTTCATGTGGTCACAGGATGACGGGCTCACGTGAAGATAGTTTCACAAAGGCACAGAGGCTGTGAAATTTCTCTCTGCCACCAAGATCTGGACCACGTCTGGAGTATTCCAGACAAACCACCCTTCCCTTCCTGGGAGAACGGCTCCATGCAGTCATCAAAGGGCTGGCCTTGAGGCTGACAGATCCATTTCCCAAGCTCAGCTCTCCCAGTCCGGGTCAATCATTTTATTTTCTGTGACTCAGTTTATCTGTGGAGCGTAAAATAATGCCCGATTCTGGGTGGCGGTGGAGATTAAAACATCTAATGCGTGTAAAATGTTCAACACAGAGGCTAGCAGAGAGCAAGCTTCCTTTCAATAATGACACTTCTACTGAGGTTTTGAGTTTTAAAGATTTATGTCTTTTTAAATCAATCACATTAAAAACACACACCCTATCATATTGTTGTCACTTAGTAAATGTAAGCAACAACTTAATAATACCTTAAAAATACCTCTCGAGATAATGAATTTAAAAATTCATGACAATATTTTAAAATATCAATTTTTTAAAATTCCGACCTTAGATTTTTTTTTCCCCACTCAAAAAAGTAATGCAAAAGGCAAGAGGCAAAAATGACAAGTTCTATCTAAAATGTAAACTGACAGCTTATGTTTTCAAAGCTCAGCTTTGCACTGCCCAAGGAATCCCTGCCTTGACTCCATGTGTTCTTAAAGATGGATGTGAGCAATCCACTCATTTCAAACAGCCTTCTATTCCCACCCAACTGACAAGTATCATAAATTCCCTACATAATCGTCACCTGTAATTTCACCCTTTTACTTTGTAGTTAACACAAAGGAACAACCAACTGCTCTAAATGTAGATGGTCCAGCTGAGGTTCAGATTGACCGCCCCTGCCTTCATAGTAGTTTCCATTTTTGTCTTCTCAATGGAGTAAAATGTATGAGATACTCATTTCCTATTACTTTAATTTTTCCACATGCAACTCATTTTTATGAATATCAAAAGCAATATAAAACAATAATTTTCAGAAGTTTTTGAAATAATGAGAACCTTTCTTTTAAAAAATTCTATCTAGAAGTCAGACATGTGACGTAGACCAAAGTGAGGTTGCCCTGGTTAGAGGGAGGTGGGAGTCCTGGAGCTCTTCCAGGGACAACCGCTCACAGTCTAACAACAAAGGTCTCTGCCATTCTGGGATCTCTTGGACAGAACCTAAGTTGGATCATGTCAGACCTTGCTCAAGACCTTCCAGGTCCTGCCCATCACACAGAGTTTGTTAAAACCTTGCCCGACTTGTTCTGGCCTCTGACTACTTCTCAGACGTTTACGTCCTAACACATTTTCCTTCCCACCCGCCGTCATCTCAGCGCCCCACCCCACACCCACACCTGTGCTTACTGCTCCTTGAACAAGTAAAACACACTTGTTCCTCAGTTCTTCGGCATTTATTGTACCCTCCGTGCAAAACCCTGGAGGCCCAGTGATAAATAATCTGCCTGCCAACATATATAACGCTTATTACTGCCAATGCAGGAGATGCAGGTTCGATCCCTGGGTCAGGAAGATCCCCTGGAGAAGGAAGCGGCAACCCACTCCAGTATCCTTGCCAGGAAAATCTCATGGACAAGAGGAGCTTGACAGGCTCCAGATACTCCACAGGGTCACAGAAGAGTTGCACATGACTTAGCGGTTAAACAACTGTGCAAAACGCTCTTTACCCACAAAAACCATGGAGTTTCTCCCCTTATTTCTTTCAGAAATAAGAATAAGAATAAGTTTCTTCTCTTATTTCTGCTAAAATGCACTCTCCTCAAAGAGGTCTTCTTGGCTGCCCTGCGCCAAGTAGCATACCCTACCCCATCACTCTCTATCCCTTGTCATGTTTTATTCTTGGCACTTGTATCATTGACACATTTCTCTCTTCATATACACATATACTAGTTAACTGCCTGTGCCTCTCAGTTAAATGTGAGCTCACTAGGATGGGAAACTTGTTTTGTTCACCACCAGCTCATAAAGCAGCACCTGATACACAGTGCTCACTGAGCTTAGTCGCTCAGTCGTGTCCGACTCTTTGCGACCCCATGAACTGTAGCCAGCCAGGCTTCTCTGTCCATGGGGATTCTCCAGGCAAGAATACTGGAGTGGGTTGCTGTTTCCTTCTCCAGGGGATCTTCTCCAGGGGATCTTCCCGACCCAGGAATCAAACAGGGGTCTCCTGCATTGCAGACAGATTCTTAACCATCTGAGCTACCAGGGAAGCCCCATATTCAATTAGTACAATAAATACGTACTGATTGAATGAATGGATGGATGAGACATTTATGCCTGGCTCATGAGGCAGTTTTAAAGTGCTATGCATAAGTCAATACTATTCTATAGACAAATATGGGAATTTATGAAAATTGGCATAGAAAAGGGACACTTGAGTATTATCATGTACATAACACCCAAGAGTACAAGTTGCTTGGATATCCACATTTTGTGTCCTAGTCTTAGATGCAGGAGACACAGAGATGGGTTTGTGGATGGCGGAAATAAATCTCATGAATGCAGGTTATTTTTACTCACAAGCTTCAGGAACTATCAAAAAGGATATGAGGACTTCCCTGGTGATCCAGTGGTTAAGAATTAGCCTGCCAATGCAGAGGACATGAGTTCGACCCCTGGTCCAGGAAGATCTGCATGCCTCAGAGCAACTAAGCTGGTCCACCACAATGACTATAGCCCACTTGCCCGGAGCCCATGCTCCACAACAAGAAAAGTCACCGCAATGAGAAGCCGGTGCATTGCAACCAGACAGGAGCTCCCATTCACCACAGCTTAAGAAAGCCCGTGCACAGCCAATAAATAAATAAATAAAACTCTAAAAATAAAAGAATATGAGAATGACAGAAGCAAAGGCCACTGCTGGACGTTTCTTTCTGGCATCCACCAAGGTTGTGGTCCATGATTCCTGAAAAATCCAGTATGTCCAGAGGCTGCACAGAAAGGAGGATCCCTGGCTTCTTAATTCGACTTCACCCTCTTCCAGAAAGGTCATGTCAGTTCCCAGAAACAGTTATACCTGTACGTGAGCATGCGTGCATCATAAGTCGCTTCAGTCATGTCTGACTCTTTGTGGCCCTGTGAACTGTAGCCTGCCAGGCCCCTCTGTCCATGAAATCGCCCAGGCAAGAATACTGGAGTGGTTTGCCATGCCCTCCTCCAGGGAATCTTCCAGACCCAGGGATCAAACCCGGGTCCTGCACTGGCAGGGTGGTTCTTTACCACTAGCGCCGCCGGGTAAGCCAAAGAGCAACAAACGTGCTCATCATCCAGCTGCCTCACTGTGCCCTGATGTCCCAGGCCTCCAAACTAAAATTCTTGCTGCACCTTTCTTACGCAATGTGCTTTTTTTCTCTTCATTTGTGCATCAAGACACAGAAATTCCCTTACGTGTACACTTAGGGGCTTTTCAAGCACTGATCCAGCCCACCAGAGCATAAAGCTGGTGACCACTTTAAAAAACATACCAAGAAATTCCATGGCTTAAGCAAAGGACTAGGTTCTGGACATTGCTTATTTTTTGGCTGCATCATGCAGCTTGAGGGATTTTAGCTCCCTGACCAGGTACTGAACCCGGACTCTCGGCAGTGAGAGTGTAGTCCTAACCACTGGACTTTCAGGGGATTCCCTGGAAATGACTTAAATTATCAAAACTAAACAAACAAACAAACAAACCAAAAACCCTGATCAACCAAAGGGTCCTGGCATTCTCATAAATGTTCACTTGCCACAGGTTCTGCAGAGCAGGAGGCAGGCGCAAAGAAAATGTGTTGAGTCACTGGGAATAAGACGGGTTATTTTGGATATTATTATTACTACAACCCATGTTTAAACTGAATATGCTGCAGCCAGCCATTTTACTAGTGATAAATTAATGTTTTACATATTTTATAGATTCCCTGATACCTTGATCTTTAAAAAAATTTTTCTCTGCCTAGAACATCATTCTCCTCTTTATTCCTATGTAACTCCTACCCATGCTTCAGGTCTCAGCTTCCCTCTGTCAGTCCTCAAGGCGGGGCTGCCCCAGAACCCCTTTCCCACAACCCAGGAGGCTGTCCCACTACCCCCTCCCCATACAATCTCAATAAACCTGGCTTTTCCTTTAATGGTCTTAACTCATCTGTACTCAATGTGCATTTACCTGTGTAGTACCTGCCTCCCTCCTTAGACCACAGGTGAGCTCCACGTGGTCAGGAGTCACGTTTGTATGGTTCACTGCTGTCTCCTCAGCATGTCATCTCGCCTGGAGTAAGTGCTCAGCGGATCTAGTGAATAATGGAATGAATGGAACACAGCGTGAACTACGCACGAACACCACCGTGGATGCTTGCAACAGTCAGCTTCACTGGGGTAATGGGTTCCCCTACAAGAATAAAGCAGCTATGCTTAGAGCAAGAGGGGGATCACTTTCTCAAGGCTCTCATTCCCAAACCTCCCCCATGGGATAATTCAAATCCTTGCAAGCTCAGACAGCATCAAGCAGCTCATGTGGGGCTTCCCTGGTGTGGCCGGCCAGTGCAGAAAACATGGGTTCAATCCGTGATCTGGGAAGATCCGACATGCCATGGAGCTACTAATCCTGAGCATCACGACTATTGAGCCTGTTATCTAGAGCCGGGGAGCTGCAACTACTGAAGTCTGTGTGCCCTAGGGCCTGTGCTCAGCAACAGGAGAAGCCCATGCACTGAAACTAGAGTAGCCCTGGAATGATGCAGCTAGAGAAAAACCCTAGCAGCAGTGAAGACGGCCAGCACAGCCAAAAATTAGTAAATAAAATTATTTTTAAAAAGAAGCTCATGTGGAATCTTGGGTTTGAGTTCTGATTAAAACTTGACCTTAAGATTTTTGAAACATTGGTAGGAATGGTAGACGTCAAGTCAACCATCACTTCAATGCTTTAAGAAGACAATAAACAAACAGCAACCAAAAAAAAAAAAAAACTCAACCCAAGCAATGCTTTTCAACATCCAGAGGACCAAATGCAGCGATACCCTTGGCCCACATTCAATCCTCCACTTCTCGGCAGTGAGAACTCCAGAGGACTGGCAGTCCTGGGAGCATCTGGAAACAGCGGCCCCCAGTGAACACCACCTGAGCTGATGATGATGAGAGTCTTTCAAGAGACGTCTTTGGCAGTGGACTTCAATTATGGACAGCCGAAGAAAGAGAGAAAGGATACGGCAGACACCAAATGGGGTCTACAGCTGACATTCAAGTTGTGGGGCTCACCCTTGAGGACTCTAAGAAATATCTGTTAGGAGAGGGGGTTTCAGGGCAAGAGACTCTGCAGCGTGAGTGAGAGTAAGAGCAGGAAATCTAAGCTGAAGCTGTGCTTCAGTTCTAACTGTAAACTGTAAGACGGTATGCTTGATAAGCGTGGACAATATCATTATCCATTAGGCTCTCAGAGAAAGAAAGGAGAGGAAAGATCAGAACATTGTATAACATGGAGTGAGGGGATCCTAGCATCAAAAAAATACCCTCCTTGGAGAGAGAGGGGCAGCATTAGAATTGCCACTGTGGGCTGCAAGTGTTGTAAAGAAGCAAGAACTGATAGGTGAATGCCACGGCAGCAGGCAAACACAGCATGACAGGGATGCCCAGAACGTCATAGATTTGGAAGCTTTCCTAATCTTTGTTTAATCTCCTGGGAGACTTTTTCCATAGAAATGCATCTTTAATTTCATAATGAAAATCAAGAGGCAAACAGATTTGATTTCATAGCCAACTTACAAAAAAATACCTATTCCATTAGTGAGTGGACATCTGTATTTATTTATTTTTAATGGGGAGGCAAGGGGGTTTCTAGGTAATGATCATTTAGCCTCTGAAGAAACTGCCATCAATTCATTAATTCAACAAATATTTATCAAGCCAGGCAGTGTTACAGATGCTAGGGATACTGCAGAGAACAACACCATCTCCAAGGAGCTTCCTTTTTGTGAGGGGAGGTACAGTGCAAATGCAGGAGGCGAGCAGAAAGAAGAAGTGATCAACTCTGGACAGGAAGTGGTCAGCAGGTCAGGGAGCAGAGACGATCTCAGTGAGAACTGAGGGTCTGCTCTCTTACTCAGGGACTGCTTTACTTAAACGGAGAATTTGACCAAAGACTTAAAGAAGGAAGGACCTCCCTGGCAGTCCAATGGTTAAAACTCCTAGCTTCCACTGCAGGTGACGTGGGTTCAATCCCTGGTTGGGGAACTAAGATCCCGCATGCTATGGTGTGGCCAAAAAAAAAAAGAAGCAGCAGCAGCTACTGAAGGAGCAAGTGGTGTGGATGTGTGGGGAAGAGAATTCAGGCAGCGGGAACATCCAGCACTGAAATGGCAGCCCCTCGAGTGACCCCCAGAAGCAGCAGGGCTGGTGTGGATGGGGTGGGGGGAGCACAAAAGGGTGAGGACAGACACAGGGGACAAGCTAGGTGGATGGATAAGGAGGCTGTGGTGCATACACACAGTGGAATATTACTCAGCTAAAAAAGGAACACATTTGAGTCAGTTCTAACGAGGCAGATGAACGCAGAGCCTGTTTCTACAGATTGAAGTAAGTCAGAAAGAGAAAGACAAATACGGGATATTTATGCACATATACGGAATCTAGAAAGATGATACCAACCATCTATGTGCAGGGCAGCAAAGGAGACACAGACGTAAAGAACAGACTTTTGGACTCAGTGGGAGAAGGAGAGGGTGGGATAATTTGAGAGAAAAGCACTGAAACATACACATTGCCATATGTAAAATACAAAACCAGTGGGAGTTTGATGTATGATGCAGGGCACCCGAGGTCAGTGCTCGTGATAACCTGGAGGGATGGGGTCAGGAGGGAAGTGGAAGAAGGGGACACATGTATGCCTACGGCCAATTCATACTGACGTATAGCAAAAACCATCACAATTTTGTAAAGTAATTATCTCCAATTAAAATAAATAAATACATTAAACAAAAAAAGAGGGGTGGATAGTAAGGGCCTTGGCAGGCATTGTGTGGGCTTTGGTTTGAGTGAGAGTGGAAACCACTGGGGATCTGAGCAAAGCAGTGATGACCCAACTTCCCCTTAAAAAGCATCCTCTGGGGCAGCAGTATAGGCGCCGGATACATTGACCTGAAGTTCCCCAAAAAGATGAAGATCAGCTCCCAGAGTTCGTACCCATCCACCAATTCAACTTTAATATTCCCACTGAGATTTTCAAAACTGGACTGAGAGGTCACTTGGCAAAGATGCAGAAAACAGCCATTCTGGCATTTTACACCTGATGTGTAAAATCACGGTGGGTACAGAGCTGCCCCTCCACAGGAAGCCAGGCTCCATGTGCATCCAAGTCTACAGCCTCTGGACCACACTCAGAGCTCAGTTTTGGTCCAGGGAAACATTTGCAGGTACAGTGGCTAAGAGGAACCTGAGGGGAGAAGAAAGGAAAAAAACAAAAAGACTGCACCTGACCCAAATCCTAAAATTCCGTCTTGATGACAGAACCAAGGATTACTGCCCCAGACGGCAGCATGCCCTCTCTACCAGGAACTCGGCACTTACTCTGATGCTGGATGGTGACCTCTAGTTCTAGAAATCCCAGGACAGTCACGGTTTCATAGCTTGTATCACACTGGCCCCATGAATCATTTAAATGAACCTAAAGAACTTCCCACAAAGATGCAAACAGAAAGCATCAGGGCTGTCTGTCACAGAGAGAGGAAAGAGAATGGAAGGCTGGAGGAAGAGAGATTCTTTCAAGGAAAACTAACTCAGGATTGAGGAGGAAGTGGACAGAGGAGATTTAACAGGGCACAGTGGTTAAGCCCTAGGCTGGAACCACTATTTATTCCCGTGTTCCTAGGTTCACAGTTCTGATTAAATGAGATAATGTGCATACACCCAGGCGCTTAAAAAGACCAATTCTCTTCCCTCTCTCCTGAGTTATCCTATCGCTTTTTAGAATGGCAGAAGGATTGAAAAGCAGGCTTTAAACAAGTTGTACGCTATGATTTCATTTTTGCTAAACATACACATCAACACACATGCACATACCAACAAAGAACATCCAGAAGAATGTAAGTCAAGTGTTTACAGTCGCTTTCTGGATAGTGATGTTACGGGTAATATTTTTGTTGTTCATTTGTATTTTTTCCTTTTTCACAATGAACACGGATTGCTCACTTTTTTTTAAGAGGCAGGAAAGTATGCATTATATTGTAGAAGGTTCCAATACAAATGGTTCAGATAAAAAAGCAAGTCTGTGAAAGCTAATGTTTTGTTATCTAAATCCTGAATCACTGATCAGGAAACTGGGTTTGGGTTTTGGAATATAGGACTGGCATGTAATCCAGCCCATAAACAGACTGGCATGGATGTTGGGGATCAGAGTATGTCTTCCACATCTCCTAAAGTGAATGTGCCATACCCAGCCTATTGCTTAACTATAAGCTTGCCAGTAAAACCACTTCAAGTCACTGGATCTTTGGAAGGGTTTCACTGCTAGGGGAAGGACTGCTTCCTATCCCTGTCTATCTAGCAGCATATGGAAAAGGCTAAGGACCGGCCATTGATACAATTTGCTCTCCATTTTCCCTTTTTTCTAACTAGGAGTTTTTATGTATTTATCTTCTTTTGCCTCCATTGTGATATACCCAGTGATATTCATTGGGTATTTTGGAAATGGTTAGTCACAGATTGCTGGATCATAAAGAGCCACGCATTGCAGCTAGGTGTAGTAACCAGATGTGACATTAGGTTGTTTCTCTCAGAGGGAGTATGTGAGTGTGTTTTGGCTGAACATGGCACAGTTATGATCAGTGAATGCATTCTAGTGATTGCACAATGTGCTCATCAGACAGACAAGGGGTGGACTGTCCTGGACTCAAATAACAACTATTGGATTGCCTCTTCTCCTGGGAATCACTCTCTGCCCTGGCTATAGTAGGAAGTATCAGGCCCAGGTCCACCAATCATAATATCCATCCACAGAGACTGACTGGTCCAAGGAGTGGGCATATGTTCCAAAGTAGAGCAAACCTGCTTCCTCACCTGGGATCTACATACAAACACTGGAAGGTTCCCGGGTGGCTCAGTGGTAAAGAATCCACCTGCCCATGTAGCAGACTCAGGTTTGATCTCTGAGTCTGGAAGATTCCCTAGAGTAGGAAATGGCAACCCACTCCAGTCTTCTTGCCTGGAGAATTCCATGGACAGAGGAGCCTGGTGGGCTGCAGCCCACGGGGTTGCAAAGAGTCAGACACGACTGAGTGACTGCGCACACACTGGCCAAAAGGATCTCTCTTCACCCGGAAACTAAGCTGAGGCTGAGGCTGCGTGCTCTGCCGTGCGGACAGGAGAGAGTGAGGATGACTCACACAGAAGCAAGACAAGCAGGGGGACTTCCCTGGGGGTCCAGTGGCTGGGACCCCATATCCCCAGTGCAGGGGGTGCAGGTTCAAACCCTGGTCAGAGAACTAGGTTCCACATGCCACAATTAAGAGTTTGCATGCCACAACTAAAAGATTCTACCTGTCGCAACTAAAATTCAGTACAGACAAATAAACAAATACATTTAAAAAAAAAAATAGGCAAGCAGGGATAAGGAGTGGGTGGGGAGGGAGGGGTCCTGCCAGCACTGACCCCTTGATGTCAGCGTACACCCTTGATTGCTGGAGCAAATCTGTTACCCCACATCCCTCCCAGCCACATCAACGGACACAGCCCTAAGCGCCTTCAACTGGTCTGAGTTGAGTGTATTGATGACACTGCGACCCAAGGACTTGGTCAGAATAACTATTATCAAAGAGGCACCAGACCCAAACCCAAATTTTTGTCACAAAAGAAGCCAAACTAGTTTATTTTTCATTCAAATCCACACTGATGTTCCACGGTTTCCTATTCTTAGGCTCCCTTCAATTGGGGTTAAAAGGCCTCACAGTTACAATGAGGTATCAAATAAAGAACATAAACATTTTGTCACTTGGACACCCATTTCAACACTTCTCACAGCAACCACTGCGGGTAAGATAGACTCATGCTTCCTCTGTGGAGTTCCCTGGCAACTGAGCATAAATAAAGAAATCTGTCCCGGGAGGGGGCCCCTGGATCACGGGGTGCCCGGGGTGAGGAGGGATGGGGTTCACGGCTCAGAGGAGAACCGCGCTTCCTGCGCTACCTCAAAGACCCAGCGCCTCGCAGGAGTGCAACCTGGACAAATATGCAGACTGTAGACTCTCACCGCAGGAATTACCAACGAGCTAAAAACAGAAACCCGCTCTGCATAATCTCTAACCTCCGGGGACAACAGAGACAGAGAATTGCTGGGTCAATCTCATTTCCTTGTTAGGCCTATTATCATAAGTACGGGCCTTGCGTTCTGAACGCCACACTTCACTAACGTTTACTGGGCTCCAGCTTCTGAAATATTGAATTCCATAGTAATTTTATTTTTTGCTTTTGATCTTTACTGTTTTGCTCATTTATCCATAAACATGAGCTACTGAACTGAGCTGAAATTAAATAGCTGAGGTTAGAACCTGAGGCCATCCAGATAGGACTAAACCAGTAGCCCAAGAAGGACCTCACGCTGAAGTGAATAACAATAATAAATTTTAAATGTCTATCTTTGGATGATGATCCATGTCTTGATTTATCGTAGTGAGGGAAGGGAAGAGATTTCTACGACATGAATTTCCCTGGGTGTGGATGTTTCTAATAAAGTGAATTTTGTAAATCCTCCCCTTTTGTCAAAACACCCTCTTAGAGGATGGTTCTGTGAAGGGAAATTGCTAGAACTGCTCCGCAAAGCAATATTTCGTATCACTTGACTAATTTTAAAAGTAGCTCATTCAACCAATTTTGGCAACTGAACTATTTTCTGAAATCCAGAATAGCAAAAACTTGAGAGCAAGACAGAGACAAAATGGGAGACTGTTAAAAACAAGAGCACTGTAGGTGTCTTCGTCTACTGAAACATCACCAGTGTTGGAGGAGGGAGGAAGGAGACTGTGGAGTGCATCTGAGCTGCCGGCCACTCACCACTGCTGGCCTCAGGCCTGGGGCAGCCGCCAAGGGCTGTCTCACTGACCTGCCCCCCCAGTAAAGCCATGAGTGTACCATGGCCATCCTGGCTACGTGACCGAGGACAATGGGATCCACAGGCACGCCTAATCTGCCTGAAGTCACAAGACTTGCCCATATTTCAAAGAGTGGTGGAGCCTAAATTTGGGCCCAGGGCTGTTGGGACCAAGGTCTGTGCTCTTTATGGGGCTTGGGAAGAGGCCAGCAGAGAAGCATAAGCTTCATAGATCCCTCTCTGGGGCAGCTGGTCCTTTGGGATTAAGATACACCCAAAAGACTTCACTTGATTGTATCTAATGATACAGACAATGATAAAAGCTAATCTTTACCAAATGTTTTCTGTGTGCCAGGCTCTGCTTATATGCCACGTTCCTTTCAACTTCAGGACAATGCTGCCAAGCTGGCACTATTATTATGCCCATTTTAAAGATGGACGAACCAAGGCACTAAGGGTCAAGTAACTGGTGCAACAACATGTAGCTGGTAAGCAGGAGAGCCAACGTAAAACCCAAGGCACTGGCTCCAGAGCCCATATCCCGAACTTCTATTCTGTTTCCTACTACGACACAGGGATAATGAATGGTGAGCCCAGCCACAACTTTGTAAGTGTCCATCACACCACCCACACTTCTACTCATGCTATCCTTCTACTAGCAAAAATGAGGCACCTGGGATATGGAGTGGCTTACAACAAAATGAGATCTCTTTCAACTTTACATCATAGAAAAACAAATCTATACACTTGAAACCATATCTGTGTTCTTGGAAATTGGAAACATCTATGATAGTTTCAACAGGCTGAAAACACATGCCCCAAGTTCAAGACTCCCCAGGGTGGGTGTCACATCCATGGGTCTGTTCTTATCTTCCAAATTCATGGATGACCTTTCTTGGGAAGCCTGGAGTTCCACTGGGAGAGAAAAGCAAAACAAAACCACTAGGCTGTATCATTACAGGTATTCATTCCAATCCCACAGAAAGGCAATGCCAAAGGATGCTCAAACTACCGCACAACTGCACTCATCTCACACGCTAGTGAAGTAATGCTCAAAATTCTCCAAGCCAGGCTTCAGCAATATGTGAACTGTGAACTTCCAGATGTTCAAGCTGGTTTTAGAAAAGGCAGAGGAACCAGAAATCAAATTGCCAACATCTGCTGGATCATCAAAAAAGCAAGAGAGTTCCAGAAAAACATCTAGTTCTGCTTTATTGACTATGCCAAAGCCTTTGACTGTGTGGATCACAATAAACTGTGGAAAATTCTGAAAGAGATGGGAATACCAGACCACCTGACCTGCCTCTTAAGAAACCTGTATGCGGGTCAGGAAGCAACAGTTAGAACTGGACATGGAACAACACACTGGTTCCAAATAGGAAAAGGAGTATGTCAAGGCTGTATATTGTCACCCTGCTTATTTAACTTATATGCAGAGTACATCATGAGAAACACTGGGCTGGAAGAAGCACAAGCTGGAATCAAGATTGCTGGGAGAAATATCAATAACCTCAGATATGCAGATGACACCACCCTTATGGCAGAAAGTGAAGAAGAACTAAAAAGCCTCTTGATGAAAGTGAAGGAGGAGAGTGAAAAAGTTGGCTTAAAGCTCAACATTCAGAAAACTAAGATCATGGCATCTGGTCCCATCACTTCATGGCAAATAGATAGGGAAACAGTGGAAACAGTGTCAGACTTTATTTTTGGGGGCTCCAAAATCACAGCAGATGGTGACTGCAGCCATGAAATTAAAAGACACTTACTCCTTGGAAGGAAAGTTATGACCAACCTAGATAGCACATTAAAAAGCAGAGACATTACTTTGCCAACAAAGGTCCGTCTAGTCAAGGCTATGGTTTTTCCAGTGGTCATGTGTGGATGAGAGAGTTGGACTTAAAGAAAGCTGAGCGCTGAAGAATTGATGCTTTTGAACTGTGGTGTTGGAGAAGACTCTTGAGAGTCCCTTGGACTGCAAGGAGATCCAACCAGTCCATCCTAAGGGAAATCAGTCCTGGGTGTTCACTGGAAGGACTGATGCTGAAGCTGAAACTCCAATACTTTGGCCACTTCATGCGAAGAGTTGACTCACTGGAAAAGACCCTGATGATGGGAGGGATTGGGGGCAGGAGGAGAAGGGGATGACAGAGGATGAGATGGCTGGATGGCATCACCGACTCGATGGACATGAGTTTGAGTAAACTCCGGGAGTTGTGATGGACAGGGAGGCCTGGCGTGCTGCGATTCATGGGGTCGCAAAGGGTCAGACACGACTGAGTGACTGCACTGAACTGAACTGGACTGAACTGGACTGAACTGGACTGACCTGACTGAACTGCTGTCACGCACGTTACAGAAAATGCTGTGCCTGGCTTAGAGAGCAGAGTATGTCAAGAGTAAGCCAAGTCCTTGTTTGCACAGGTTTACCTGTCCTTGAACAAACAAGTCCAGAACAGTCCTAAATTTCACCAACTAGAAAAGAGAGACAGTTAAGCCTAAAACCATTTGATTCTCACTCTTGATATTCAAGCTTGTCTTCTGTTGTCATTTCATTTTTCCCTTACATTTCCAAAGAAGGCTTTTTCCTTGATTTTGGTAGCATTTGAATTCCATAAAAATGTTTTTTTTTTTTGGAAGGCTGAAAGAAGAGCTATTAATTTACTCTCAAGATGGGGTAGAGAGCAGCTGTTTTTGTCTACACATCCCTTCCTCAAGGAATCACTTTCCTATGTGCAGTACCCCGGCCGAGCCCATAACAGAACCCTCTTGCCAAAACAGTGAAGACTGAACCAAGGATGGCATGAGACAGCCATCTTTCTGTTGTGGATTTTAAGCTGGTAAGACAACACTGGAGGCCATCTCTCATGCAACGTGGAGAGATGAGAGTTAGATGGAGAGAGAGAAAATTCTACCGTCAGGGAGTGCCTTTTTCTAATCTCAAAGACTAATTCTTGCAGTCCTTTCACCTTTCCTATGAGGTATCTTAGAAATCTTTCTGAGTTGAATGAGTCAATAAACTTCCCTTTTTGCTAATCTGGTTTGAGTTGGATTTCTGTCTCTTGCAACCAAAAGAGTTATAACATTAAAGTCTCAAAGTTTAAATCACTGCCTTGACCTCTCATGAAGATGCCTGTTTGATCTGACTATATTTTCTCCTCTTGCAAAGGACTGAGTTTCTTTCATACCCAGTAAACCTGTTGCCTGGCTAGTCTCAATCTCTTCTGCATTCAGTCCATTTCTTCCTATGTCTCAGCCCTGCTTAGCTCAGACTCCAGGCCAAGATGATTGCTCTCTCCCTGTAGTCGTTCAGTTTATCTTTGGGGCAACAGGGAGATACGTTGTTCGCTCATTAACGGCAAAAAGCTCAAGCATCCCAATGTATACTAGGCTTCCACATGGCTACCTTGATACAATGATGTCTGTATTCTACTGACACTGCTGTTGCTTCAATAGGTGAGTCTAAAGATAGCTGTATATTGAAATCATCCAAAGAGATTCTTAAACCACCAATGCCGAGGCCCCACCCCAGACATTCTGTTTTGACTGGTCTGAGGAAAGATCTAGGCAACAGTAGGTTTGAAAATCCTCCCAGCAAAGTTAAGTCAGCCAACATTAAGACTGGCTGACTAAATATATATTTATACATGCTTTTAATAAGTTTTATGTGTGACTCAACTTGTTCTCTGACCATAGCTTTCGGGGTGGGGTTGGAGAAGGCATGGAGGTATTAGCCCTGTGTAACTCTAGTTCAGCATTTTCAGGGATGTGCTTGAATTCATTAGATTCAAGGGGCATGATGGGAATAGTCAAAGGTCCCTGCTCATAACATCACTTACAATTGGCCCTGTGAGCCGTAGCCTGGTGGGAAGCCACTGTTTATGCCCAATTGTGCATATCTATTGTGTGCAAATAAGTCTTCTATCAATGTATTTTAAATCATACAAATTCTGGTAGTCTTGCTTTTTTAAAAAAATCAAACATTTGACCTTTCTGCCATAATTCATCTTTGTTACTAGAGATTATCATATAATCTGCCTTAAACAGTATGTGTATTAGTTTGCTAGGGCTGAGGCAAGAAAGTATAGAAACTGAAATTTGAACACAGAGACAGGCACACAAGGAGAATGCCACAGGAATATGAAGGCAGAGTTGGGGTGATGCTTCTACAAGCCTAGGAACGCCAGAGACAGCCAGCAAGCCAACCATCAGAAGTCAGGCGAGAGTATGAACCAGGTTCTTCTTATAGTCCTCAAAAGGAAACCAGCCTGGCTGACACCTTGATTTCATATTTCCAGCCTCCAAAACTGAGAGAATTTCTGTGATTAAAGCCACTTAATTTGTGCTACTTTATTACAACAGCCCTAGGAAACTAATACCATCTCTTATTGAAAAGCAAAGTCTATGATTCTATAATCAGTCATCTTTGAAGCTATTAGGGGGTGGGGAACCTAGGAGTCTGACTAACCTGAAAACAAGGCCAAAGTGTTATCATTAATATTCATGCAACACATGATGTTTATTACCAGTTGCTTTTTGAAGACAAAAGCACAGGGGGAAAAAATAAAACTTTCCTGTTTTATAGCCTAGAAAACAGATACCAAAAGCCCAGCTGCCTGGACATTATAGAATTCAGCTAGAAAATTATCATAATTTTTGCAGGAAAACACATTTCTCTTGATTTTCAAAAATGAGTATTTAAAGAAGCCTCATTAAGGGCTTAATTTCCAAAATATACAAACACCTCATATGATTCAATAACAACAACAAAAACATACCCAATCAAAAAATGGGCAGGAGACCCAAATATACATTTCTCCAGAGAAGACAGATGGCCAAAAACACATTAAAAAATTCTCAATATCACTAATTATTAGAGAAATGCAAATCAAAATGACAATGAGGTATCTGTTCATACCAGTCAGAATGGCCATCATTAAAAAGTCAGCAAATAACAAATCCTCAGAGGGTGTGGAGGAAAGGGAACCCTCCCACTGTTGGAATGTAAGTCAGTGCAGCCACCATGGAAAACAGTACAGAGTTGCCTCAAAAAACTAAAATGAGAAGACCACAGACCCAGCGTTCTCACTCACGGGCACGCACCCAGATGAGACTCTAACTCAAAATGACACATGCACCCCTATGTTCCTAACACTGCTTACAACAGCTAAGACGTGGAGGCAACTTAAATTGACCATCAGTACATGGATGAATAAAAAAGATGTGGTATACAAATATATAATGGAATATTACTCAGCCATAAAAAGAATGAAATAATGTCACTCGTAACAACGTGGATGGACCTAGAGATTATCATATTAAGTAAGCCAGACAGAGAAAGACAAATACTACATGGTATCACTTATGTGTGGAATATAAAATGTGATGCAGACATCTATGTCTGCAGATATCTATGCAGATGTCTATGAAACAGACACAGACTCACAGACATAGAGTTCACAATTGTAGTTCCCAAGGGTGGGGGGCAGAGGATTGACAGTTTGGGATTAGAAAATTCAAAACTTCATATATATATGTGTGTGTGTAACTGAACCACTTTGCTGTATGTCAGAAACTAACACAACAGTGTAAATCAACTATACTTTAATATAGTTGATTTAAAATTTAAAAATTTTTTAAAGTAAATAAATAAAACAAAGAAGCTCTGTTAGCAAACCATGAAATACTCCAAGCAGCCAGGACAACAGAAAAATCACTTTCTTGACTGGGGATATAGCGTGCATTAATTTGTAAAAATTCCGGTGAAGCATACAATGTGTGATGTCACAAAACCTCAATATTTAACTGCCAAATACTTTATATTGCATTTCACTGGCTCATTTCAGAACCTTCTGAATGGAAGTTGGTCCTCTGGTGGTACTATGTACTAAAATTCTGGTTTAAATACTAACTAACATTAGGAACTGATCATTTCCTATTGTGATATAATACTCATATAAAAAAAATTAAGAGGGACTTCCCTGACTCTGTGCTTCCAATGCAAGGGGTGCAGGTTTGATCCCTGATCAAGGAACTAAGATCCCAGATGCCACATGGCCAAACAGTTTTAAAATAAATTAATTAAAGAAATAGAGGGCAAAATGGAAACTGACCTTGCTGGTGAAGACTGCAAATTCTTCTTAAAAACTGAATCTCCCACAGTTCAATTTACTATTACTACATCTCCTTGACTTTCTCTTAATAACTTGTTCCTCCTTTTGCTCTCCAGGCTTTAATATCCAACTTGATTTTCATATATTTCTCAGGTTATATTTGCTACTCTGATTAAACATAAGAATCTTCACTTGAGTTAAACTCTTCAATTAATTCACTTTTTGACTTTGGGGAAATTCCTTCAATTCCTTGTTCTCTAGTTCTTTTCTTCTTAAGGGAAACAGCCCCAACATCACAACATTGGAAAGATCAAGGAACAAGTAAACTAATCAAGACACAACAAAACAATGAAAGTTAATTCTGGTATTTCCCTGGAGCTGATGGGGAAAAGGTGCTCTCTTTTCACACAGGTGATAACTGCTGGTGGCCAGATGAACACCACAAAGGATGAGCCTGTCAGAGGATGAATCAACAGAAAGAAAACTGAAGGCAAGCAATGGGGAGAGGTAGAGTCCTACTACTACTATATGAGCATATGTACCTGCTATCCACACGCCCTGCCTCTGGTCTTCAGGGTTACGACAGCCATACGCATCTTTATGCATAATTCATTTGTGTTGGGTTTCTGCCACAGGCTACTGAAAGAGTCCTAATGAACACAGAATCTTATTAGTGAGAAAAATAGTAATTAGACCAAAGATGACTATCCTCATATACTGTTTAAAAGGATGGATTCATTTCAATAAGGTCCTAGGAACCACCACAGGAAGGAAAGAAAAAATGTTGTAAGATTTCATTCTAAATTCAAGTTAGGGAGAGGATTAAACTTCTTCTGAATATCCCCAACAGCCAACAGTTAAAAGAAGCAAATTTGGGCTTGACATAAGCATAAACTTTCCACTTTCCAAAGCTACATAAAAAGAAACAACTGCCTCTTGAATATATTTGGCATTTATTTATTTCCTTTCATTGAAACCACAACTGCACTGGTCCAAGCAGTCTAAGTTCTCATTTGGACTATTGCCAGAGCCTCCTAAAGTCACCCATTCATCCAACAAACCTTTCCTGAGCCTCAACTCTGTGCTAGGTTCTAATCTAGATGCTTCAGACTCAAGGAACAGAACAAAAACAGAACTCCTGCCCTTAAGGAATGTGCATTCTACTCACTAGAAGCAAAAAATAAGTAATTCATTCCTCAGTATTGGTCCCAGGATCCCCTGAAGATACCAAGATCCTCCAGTGCTCAAGTAGGTTACATAAAACGGCTGCACAATTCCCTACATAAAATGGCCGCTCATCTCTACGTAAAATCGCTGCTCAAGTCTCTACATAAAATGGCTACACAAGGGACTTCCCTGGTGGTCCAGTGGCTAAGACTCGGCACTCCCAATACAAGGGGCTTGGGTGCCATCCCTGGTCAGGGAACTAGCTCCCACATGCTACAACTAAGACCTAGTGCAGCCAAATAAATAAAAATTATTAAAAAAAAAAAAAAATGGCCACACAAATCCCATACATAAAATGGCTGCACAAGTCCCATTTACAAAATGGCTGTTCAAGACCCTACATAAAATGGCTGCACAATTCCCTAGATAAAATGGTTGCTCATCTCTAAGTAAAGTAGCTGCACAAGCCCCTACATAAAATGACTGCTCAAGTCTCTACATAAAATAGCTACACAAATTCCATACATAAAATGGCTGCACAAGGCCCATATACAAAATGGCTGTTCAAGACCCTACATAAAATGGCTGCTCAGACCCCTTGCATAAAATGGCTACTCAAGTCCCTCCATAAAATGGCTGCTCAAGTCCCCTCCATAAAATGGCAGTGGTACAGTCAGCTCTAGGTATCAGTATATCAAACTTTGAAATTCAGTCCTTGGTTGGTTGAAATCACAGATGGGGAAGGCAAGGATATGCAGGGCTGACCATGTAACATACATGATGTTACACAGCAGATAGTCTGTATAGCATGACAGATGGTGGTAGGTGCTGGATAGAAAAAGAGATGGGGAGTATGGGGGGAGGGAGGCAGGGCCTCAGTTGTAAATAGAGTGACTAGTGAAGGGCTCATTGAAAAAGATACTAGTGCAAAGACTGGAATGAGATAAGGTAGGGAGTTATGCAGACATCTGGAGAAAGAAACATTTTAAGCAGAAGAAACATTAAAGGTAAGAATCTTGACACAGGATATTTGGAACCTGGTAAAGGCCATCTGGTTTTAGAAAAGGCAGAGGAACCAGAGATCAAACTGTCAACATCCACTGGATCATCGAAAAAGCAAGAGAGTTCCAGAAAAACATCTAGTTCTACTTCTGACTATGCCAAAGCCTTTGACTGTGTGGATCACAATAAACTATGGAAAATTCTTCAAGAGATGGGAATACCAGACCACCTGACCTGCCTCTTGAGAAACCTGTATGCAGGTCAGGAAGCAACAGTTAGAACTGGACATGGAACAACAGACTGGTTCCAAATAGGAAAAGGAGTACGTCAAAGCTGTATATTGTCACCCTGCTTATTTAACTTATATGCAGAGTACTTCATGAGAAACGCTGGGCTGGAAGAAGCACAAGCTGGAATCAAGATTGCTGGGAGAAATATCAATAACCTCAGGTATGCAGATGACACCACCCTTATGGCAGAAAGTGAAGAACTAAAGAGCCTCTTGATGAAAGTGAAAGAGGAGAGCGAAAAAGTTGGCTTAAAGCTCAACATTCAGAAAACTAAGATCATGGCATCTGGTCCCATCACTTCATGGCAAATAGATAGGGAAACAGTGGAAACAGTGTCAGACTTTATTTTGGGGGGCTCCAAAATCACTGCAGATGGCGATTGCAGCCATGAAATTAAAAGACACTTACTCCTTGGAAGGAAAGTTATGACCAACCTAGACAGCATATTAAAAAGCAGAGACATTACTTTACCAACAAAGGTCCGTCTAGTCAAGGCTATGGTTTTTCCAGTGGTCATGTATGGATGTGAGAGTTGGACTGTGAAGAAAGCTGAGCACTGAAGAATTGATGCTTTTGAACTGTGGTGTTGGAGAAGACTCTTGAGAGTCCCTTGGACTGCAAGGAGATCCAACGAGTCCATCCTGGAGGAGATCAGTCCTGCGTGTTCATTGGAAGGACTGATGCTGAAGCTGAAACTCCAATACTTTGGCCACCTGATGCGAAGAGCTGAGTCATTGGAAAAGACCCTGATGCTGGGAGGGATTGGGGGCAGGAGGAGAAGGGGATGACAGAGGATGAGATGGCTGGATGGCATCACCGACTTGATGGACATGAGTTTGGGTAAATTCCGGGAGTTGGTGATGGACAGGGAGGCCTGGCGTGCTGCAATTTGTGGGGTCGCAAAGAGTCGGACACGACTGAGCGACTGAGCTGAACTGAACTGAAAGACCATTAAGGCTGCAGTGGAGTGGGGGTGGGGGGAGGGACAGAAGGAATGAGGCCTGAGAGGCAAGGGGTGGTTGTAGCTCCTAAGGAGACTTTAGCAGGCAATGGCACACTCTGGATTTTACTCTATGGAGGGGGAAGACAATGGAGGGCAGTGCAAACACATGATTATATTTTGAAAGGGTTACTCAGTCACTGTTTAGAAAATAAATGTCTCCCTGCTGCCAGTCTGATCCTCTACAGTCCATTGTCCACAAAGCAGAAGGAACCTTTTTAAATACTGTAGAGAGACTCAGAGAAAAAAAACTTGCATCTACACTAAAACCTGTACTGGACTATTCAGAGCAGCTTTATTTGAAATAGTCCCAAACTGAAAACAACCAAAATATCCTACAACAGGTGAAGGGTTTAACAAATTGTGGGATATTCACTGTGGAGTACTAGTCAGCGACGAAGAGGATCAAACTATTGATACAACAACATGGATGGATCTCAAGGGCATTAAAGTACGCGAAAAATCTCAAAAGATCAGATTGCATGACTCCAGCCTTTGGAGGAAATGGATGAAGGGCACCTGGGACCTCACTGCACCATCTTTGCAACTTCTTGTGAATCTGTAATTATTTAAAAATAATAAGCTTATTAATAAGCTTATTCTAAAATGAAAAGTTTAGAATCTATAACTGTCGAAATTAAAAGGTTTTTTTAAAAAAAGTGTTGCAGGAAGTAAACTGTATTTCATTGGAAAACTGCACTGTCTACATACAGCCCACCTCCCCCAGTTATCTGTACTCTTTCATTGTCTTTGAACTATTTTTACAATTTTGAAAGTGTAGATAACTGATAGATATGCAAACCATCCTTCATGGTAGAGGTTCCCTTCAAGCTGTCAGCCACATTCCTCGTGGGAAAACCAACTAACATATACAAAATATTTATGCATTCAATTCAACATTCCTTTTTCCACATCAAATTGTCCTTTGAATACTGTGATGGCATTGAGCAAGTTAAATAAAAGCTTTAACATCTGTTCATTTTTATGTATGGGAGTCATGATTTTACCTTTTCTGAAAATTATCTTTTAAAAACATAAATCTGGTCATGTTACTCCCCAGCTTAACTGCCTCCAAGCTTCCCAACTGCTTTTAGGATGAATCCCAAACATTTCCTCAGATGGATAAGCCCCTGCCCGGCCAGGGCCCAGCCTGCCCCTTGGACCTCATCTCCTCACTCTGCCCTTTGCCAGGACTCCGGGACTACTGGCCTTTTTCAGCTCCCTGAGAACCTCAAGCCTGTTCCCACCCTGTGGCTCCTACAACTACTGTCCCTCAGCCTAAACCGCTCTCCTCAGCAGTTCACTTCAGTTCAGTTGCTCAGTCGTGTCTGACTCTTTGCAACCCCATGAATCGCAGCACGCCAGGCCTCCCTGTCCATCACCAACTCTCAGAGTTTACGCAAACTCATGTCCACCGAGTCAGTGAAGCCATCCAACCATCTCATGCTCTGTCGTCCCCTTCTCCTCCCACCTTCAATCTTTCCCAGCATCAGGGGCTTTTCAAATGAGTCAGTTCTTCGCATCAGGTGGCCAAAGTATTGGAGTTTCAGCTTCAGCATCAGTCCTTCCAATGAATATTCAGGACTGATTTCCTTTAGACTCTTCTGATGGATGGCTCTTTCTTAGGATTTACTCTCAACTGGATGGTTCCACCTCAAAAAACTCTTCTCAATCACTCTATCAAAAGTAACATCCCCATGCTGTTTTTTAATCATAATTATTTCTATCTGAAGTAATAATAATAGTGTTATTATGTATTATATATTATTTAACATTTTAAATATCATAACATATAAGCATAATAATTTATTATACTTTTTATAAATATATATTTGTTATATAAATATATTAATATCATTCAGCTAGCTACTTGATTATTTATTACCTGCCCACCCCAATTCTATCATAATAGGATCTTGATATTTGGCTCCACTATATCCAGAGCTTCCCAGGTGGTGCTATTGGTAAAGAACCTGCCAGCAAACTCAGGAGACTTAAGACATGTGAGTTCGATCCCTGGGTCAGGAAGATCCCCTAGAGAAGGGAAAGGCAACCCACTCCAGTATTCTTGCCTGGGAAATCCCATGGACAGAGGAGCCTGGTGGCCTACAGTCCATGTGGTTTCAACCGAAGCCACTTAGCATGCGTATTGTCCACTGCCTAGGAAGATCCCAGGCACATAGTAGGCACTCAATAAATATTTGTTGAATAAATCCCTGGGTGCATGATGCTCCTACAAGTAGTGAAGTCCTCATCACTGGAGGTATTTAAGCATGGTTTATACAACCGCTTGACAGGGTCTTAGGAAAGCTATGGGCATAGGCGCAATCACAAGAATAAAAGACCATTTTGGTCCCTCTAGGACTGTGAGCTGATGATTCAGTGGCTACCGTGCCCTTTCTATTATGCAAATGGGAAAAGCAAAGGAGTATTCCTCAGTCATTTCCCACCGAGTGATAGTTCGCACACCCCTGTTCCTGCTGCAATATCATCTCAGCATTAAAATGTTGAAGCTAATCAGACATTTAATTTCAAAGTGGAAGGTCATTATCTTGTCACAAAATTTTATTCCAATTACTTTTTTTTCCTATTATATGAAATGAATTAAAAGTAGCACAAAACATTGGGAGATCAAACAGTCAATCAGAAGCTCATTAAATATCATTGAAATTGGTGCAATAAAAAGCATTTCCCATGGCTGACTTATTATTTAAAAGCTATATTCTGGATGGCTCAAGGAACTGACATGCTGCCAGTCAAAAAATCACCCTATCCATAAATAGCCACTTGGCTTTTTAAAAGTTCACTCTTTTTTTTTAAGAGTAAATACATAAAAAGATTTAAATCATAGGTGTAATTACCATCCTGTCAGCCCCTGAGACCCTAAAGAGAGGATATCAGCAAAATCACTGATAATTTGGACTAAAATTTACAGCAAGATGCTTACAAAAGTGCTGCGAGTGATCTCATAAACACTTCAGTATATTACATTTATATACAATACTCAGGTATGTACAACCCCAGGCAGGGAACAGTGGTCACTTACAATTTTAAAATTGAGTTCAACTCCACATTTGGGAGTAAATGCCCATTTCATTTTCTAAAACGTGATTATTAAGCACTTCATTTTTCTATGGATCCAGACATAGGTGACTGCTAGCATTAGGATCTAAAAGCTGGTCATTTAAAAAATTCTAATATTTTTCCTCTAGGGTTTCTTTTTATTTTTTTAGTTAAACCACTAATTTTACCATTCAGTTTTATAGAAACATCCACTTTTCAACATACAGAATGGCAGATCCTTTTCATTGGTAAACTATAACAACAGAAGTACTGTTCCCAGTCTCTTAAGGTGCTTAAGTGGTGAGGCTGATACAAATTAAAAATACATGAGAAGAAAAAGCTCCCAGGTATAGGAAATTATTTCTTCAGTAGTAGAACCGATGAATTTCCCCCCCGCTACCCACCCCCCCCACCTACTCACACTGGCACCACCCAATTTCTTTTCAAAAGCCAGGACTTATTGGCAAATTATCTGGGAGTAAAGTGGGAGGAAAACATTTCAAGCAAAATTCAG
The DNA here is from genome assembly GCF_910594005.1 of Cervus elaphus. NCBI lineage: Eukaryota > Metazoa > Chordata > Mammalia > Artiodactyla > Cervidae > Cervus > Cervus elaphus. The sequence goes on along the minus strand of NC_057831.1, from coordinate 59,841,940 downwards.
AACTGCTTTATAGAAAGAAAAGTGTGGGGAGGTTTGTTATCATTTATTTCCTGCAGTGTATCATTCAATTTCAGCTGTCTCACCTCTGAGAAGAAGCTCCCCCATTTTTCACTTATGTGCCTAAGAAACATCTCCCTGGCATCTCATTCTCTTTTCCTGTCTTTCACCAGCATTTCATTATTTCTTAACTGTCCCTCTCATGCTTGTCTTCCTTTTTCTTACCGATCCACGTGTCCTCATTTAGCAGTTTTCAGAAGCCAGGGAGAAACGTTGCAAATAATGTTAAATATGATTAATATCTTGAATTCCTTGAAATATGACATGCATGAGTTACAATGAAACCTCTTTTATTTCCCCATGAAATGCTTTTGCATAATGAGAAAGAAAATGTCCTCTATGCCCTAATCAGCCCTGACAGTTCCTGGACTCCCAAATACTTTTATTTATGGCATTATTTATTTCATCTCTAATAAATGGAGGGGAGAAAACCGCAGCAGGATCTGAGGAGGCCGCAGGAGAGAGGGAGACTGTGGAGGGTGGAGGAACGCGGAAGCTGATCCTGCTAAGAGAAAGGTTTCCAGGGAAGTCTGGCGAAGGAGAGACCAAAGTCCTCAGAAGAAGAAAATAGGTCACTTCTCCAAGACTAAGAGGAAAGCTCTGAAAAGGAAACTAACTTCACAGTGAAGAGATGACAGGCACACATCAAGGAGGAGACGGACCCAGAATTCCAACCTGGAGAGTGAAGACTGAAGGCTAGAAAGCAAACCTGGGAGGGAGTTGACCTAGGGGAGGGGTGATTTGTTCCCAAAGTGGCTGGGAGAAGCCAGGACAGTCCTCTAGACGCGAAGGCATTTCTAGCCCAGGGGATCCTTCTCTGAACGACAGAGGCGCTTCCCTCATTCAACTAATGACATTGTGTGTCGTCCAGAAACCCTGCCCTGGTGGCCTCAGACGCAGTGAGGAGCTGCCTGCGCAACGCGGAGAGCCAGAACTTTTGGGCAATCTTGGTCCAACACACACACACACACACACCTCAAATGACATTGTTGAGAGTATCTAACCACCATCCCCAAAGGGGGTATCAGGTCGTATTTTTTTCCCCTAAATTGCAGTCTACTTGCTACAAGAAGTGAGAATTTGCATATCTGGGTACATTTGTGCAACTCAGCCACACACTTGAGTATCTGACTTTGGGCAATTTCCTCAAAGAGCCTCAGTTTTCTCATCTGTAGAATGGGGAAACAGGATTCTTTTATGCCCTCTCATAGGAATCTAATGAAATAATGTAAAGTCTGATGCTTTATGTGCTCTTTTGACAGCATGAACTCGAAGGCCACGAGCTGGATATAGACAAAAGCGCGCGGGCGCGCAAACAACTCGCAGCAACCTGGGTCAAGCCTTCAAGATGTTCTTTTCAGAAGGCTGGCGGAGCAATTTCCCATAGGCAGAAGAGCGCGGTGTATCATCTTCCCGAGGTACACACGCACTCCAACTACCCCGCCCCGCCCCGCCCCAACTACTCCCAGCTGGGTGCAACCCGAGAGTTTGGGGTCGTGCAGGGGGCGCCGAGAGCGCCGGCCTAAAACTGGGCCCCGCCCATAACAGCAGGCGCCTCTAGTGCGCGGGGCTCCGAAGTCTCGTCCCGGCCGGAACCTCGCGCTGTTACCAGGACGCCCTCGGGGTCCCGGCTCTTTCCTTCCGTCCCGCGTCGGAGGCGCACGCCGGGCTCGGCCACCACGCGGGCGGCAGCGGCGGCACCAGGCTCCGCCCCCGCCCCCATTATCATTAGCAGATATTACCCTAAACACTTGCTCTTTACCTCCTTTCTCCCTCCAGGCATTGGCGAGGCAGCCTGTCAATCAGCGCTCGGGCGGCAGCCCCCCGCGCAGGGGTTCGGCGATGCCAGGCTTCGCGACAGGCGGCGGCGGTGACGGCGGCCGCGGCACAGACACCCACCCTCCCACTCGCGCGCACCCGGGCACAGCCGGCGGGCGGGCGGCAGAGGCATCCTCGGAGCCCGGCGCCGGGCGCCGAGGGGGCGTGCAGCCGGGAAGCGACCCGGAGGCGCAGGATGGAGGAGGAGATGCAGCCGGCAGAGGAGGGGCCCAGCGTCCCCAAAATCTACAAGCAGCGCGGCCCCTACAGCGTCCTCAAGACGTTCCCCGGCAAGAGGCCCGCGCTGGCCAAGCGCTACGAGCGACCCACCCTGGTGGAGCTGCCACACGTGCGGCCGCCCCCGCCGCCCTTCGCCCCGCACGCCGCGGTCTCCATCAGCAGCAGCGAGCCGCCGCCGCCGCAGCAGCAGTTCCAGGCGCAGGGATCTTTCCCCCCCGGGCCCGGCCGGGCCAACGCCGCCGCGTCGTCGTCGTCTCCGTCCGGCACGCCCGCCGCGTCCCAGGGCCACCTGAGGACTACGGCGCCGCCGCCCGCGGCCCCCGCCGCGTCATCATCCTCCTCTTTCGCCGCCGTCGTCAGGTACGGGTCGAGCCCGGCGGCCGCCGCGGGCAGCAGCAGCAGCACGGGCGGCGACGGCGCCAGCCTGGAGCTCAGCGCAGGTACCAACTCTCGGGCGCAACTTTCCGTCCCGCCGCGGCCGGGGTGGGGAGGGCAGGGCGGGGCCGCGGGAAGGAGAAGCCCGGGCACCGCGGAGAGCCTGCCGCGCCCTGGGCCCGGCGGGAGGGCCGCGCGGGGGAGAGCGCGGGTGGGCAGGGGGCGCGCGCACCGGCTGCGGGAGGACCCGGACGTCCGAGCGCACCCCGGCGGCCTCCACGCGCGGGCGGCAATTTCGGGCGCTTCCCCGCCGCCGCGTCCCGGGCTTCCGACGGCGCGCGCGCGCCTCTTAACAGGTGTCTCCGCCGCTTGGCGCCCGGGGAGGGCGGCGGTGGCGACGGGCGGCCTGGCTGGCGGGGGGCTGCGGGGGCCGCGCGCGGGCTGGGAGTGGGGGCCGGACACCCTCGGGGGGCAGCGGCGGCCGCCCCGGGAGAGGCTGGCGCTCCCCGGCGACACTCTCCCGTTCCTCTCTGCGGCTCCACTTTTCCCTTCTACTTCTCCCCTGCCTCTCTCTCCCCCCTCTCCATTTCTTTCCCTCTTCCTTCGCATTTGCTCTCTGGCTCGCTCTCCCTCGCTCAGTCCCTCCGCGGGCCCCAGGGAGGTTTCTTTTTTTTTTTTTTTTCTGTGCGAGCGCGCGCTCTCTGCCTGCCCCTGTTCCCACCCCCGCCCCCGGGGTCCCGGCGGGCGCTGTGAGACGCGGGGCTCCCCCTGCCCGGGTCCCGCGGGCGGGGCGGGCGGCCGCGACTTCAGGGACGGAACCCGGGCGCTGCTGGGCCCGCCGCCCGCCGGGTGGGCGCCACTGCACGGCGGATCCCGCGCCTCTCGAGCTGTCTGGGCCCCGGCCCCGTTCCGGGAGCACTCCCGCCGGGTACGAGACTTCTGGTAGAAGCCGGCCCTCCCGCCCAGCTGCGGGGAGGGAGGCGGGCTGATGGATGGGAGAGGCCGCAGGCCCCAGGGGTGCTCTCTGCTTCCTGGGGACGCGCAGCCCCGTTTATCCCGCTCCTCGGAGCTGAAAAAGTTCCTGCTCAGGCCTTTGACGGCACTTCGGAGCCCTCCGAATCCTGCATATGAGTGAATCCAAAGCCTTTTTTTTTTTTTTTTCCTCCTAATGAAAATAGGAGCATTGTCTTGAAATGAGTTATAGAAGCCTAACCTCTTGTTCTGCTGTTTGTCAATATTTTGACACATGAAGGATTGGTTTTGAGAAAGAAAATCTAATTACAGGTTATAGTGAAGACTTGTCCTGTCACATCCCTCACTGATTTGGAGGGGTTCTTGTGTGGATGTCCTCATTGTTTGCAAGAGGTGTTTTTTTTTTTTCCCCTGTATTTGTAGTCTGTTGTGCTTTTGTATTCGTTGATAGGCTATCCTGCTTTCATTTTCCTCATTTTTCTAGTGTTTGCCCTCTTGCTTAGTGAGGTTTGTGCGCTTTCTGGGTTTGGGTTCTGATTTTCTCATAAACTAGTTTATGGTCATTGCTTGTTCATTTCCTGGCTCTGCTTTCTTGCTGTTCAGAAGTTTGGGTCTTTTCCCCATATTCTGGACTTCGCTTACTGCTTTGCACAACCTCCAAGCCGCCATGTTCCCTGGGGGTTTCCCCCTCTTCATCTGTGCACTTGGGTCTTTAAGCTCATCTTGCTTTCTCCTTTCAGACTTCGCTGACTGTCTTTCAGTCCTTTACCCTGCCCCCTTTCATTTCCACGTTCATCCATAGTTTTAACCTTGCTCTTTCCTGCTGTTTTTCCTGTATTCTGTTTTCTGCACCAGTTACTTGCTCTCCTTTCCAGGGTCCCTTCTTCCCTGCAGTTTCCCCAGTCTCATCCATGAAGAGTTTCTGTTGTTGGTTTTTCCTTCTTACCTTGTTCTGAATGTCCTCTCTCCGTGTCTACTCTGTTGTCCTGTTTAGTATGTCTCTGTCCCCAGGTGGAAATCATGTCACTGAATCTAAAAGAGTGAAAAGGAGCTTGCTGACGCTCCTTAGATTCCCTGTATTTCTTATTTCCCTTTATTTTCAACGTTTCTTCTTTTTTTTTTGTCTTATTTTTTTTTTAAGAGAGCTTATGGAGTGATAAGCTTGATAGCCCCAAGGATAGGATGCCATGTGCGTGTTGGAACGATGGGAATTGGGTTGTAGGTTTCTTCCTAGCAGTAAGGAAAATCAGTTCAGTTCAGTGGCTCAGTCCTGTCTGACTCTTTGTGACCCCATGGACTGCAGCACACCAGGCCTGCCTGTCCATCACCAACTCCCAGAGCTTGCTCAAACTCATGTCCATCGAGTCGGTGACCACATCCAACCACCTCATCCTCTGTCGTCCCCTTCTCCTGTCTTCAGTCTTGCCCAGTGTCAGGGTCTTTTCCAGTGAGTCAGTTCTTGGCAAATGGTCAGGGGCAAAAAAAAGGACCTTAGTGCTAGACATCATGAATTGTGGTCATAATATTAATCACTGGGGACAAAGCCATCTCTTAATGGGCACAGTGATGTGAGTGGCCCTCAGAAGGACAGGCAGCTGAAGAGATGATTGGCTCATTGAGGATCTAGTGGTTCCACTTTGAACCAGTAAGCGTGTGTGCCCAGACAGCCATGTAAGCATACTTGGTGGAGTAGAAGTAGAGGGTGGGGTTCGCTTGTTGCACCCTCACTACAGTGTTACTGCAGTGTTATTACAGTGTCTCAGGCCACCTGGTAAACTGAAAATAATCAAAACATCAGTGAGATGAAATGAGTGAAGGATGGAAGAGAGATAACTGAGCGTCCAGAGTAAAGGCTGTGAAAAGATGAAAGGGTTGAAGTGAACCTTATTTGCCATTAAGGGCCATAAACCATTGAGAGGAGACACATGATTTAAAATAGATTTTTCAGTGTTCTTATAAAATCTCCTGAAGAGAATAATTTTCCTTAAAAGGGGTAATATACCATGGTTCTAAAAGCATATTTTTCCTCTGTGGGAGGCTTAGAGTTAAAACCCACGTAGATCTTGATATGCAGCCTAAATTTGGCATCAGGAAATGGGAAATTGCATCTTTAAGCAGAGTACAATCAAAAATGAATTACAATAAATCCTATATAATTGCATAGGTCATTCTCTTTAATGAGATTTTATTAACCTGACTGTCAAGCTTTTGAGTCAGGCAGATATTTTATCTTCTTCAACTGATAAAAGTGTCAGCTATAAACCACCATATAAATATTCATAAATCTACACATCTGTGCCAGCCTATCAGCATCATTCTTTTGGACATTAAAAGCATTCTAATTACTTTCTGTCTAGCAGAGCTGAAATGCTGCCTGTTACAGTGTGTGCTTGGCAGGCATGATTGCTTTTGTTTGCCATCACAAATAGCAGCATCCTATTTTATATACCGATGGTCCAGAAAATATTCAGGGATTGACTGAGCAGGATGAATATTAGGAAGCACCATCTGGTTTTGATAGCACCGAGTATATTAACTCATCTGTTAATTTTTGACACATCATTGATTTATTTATTTAGAAAAATTGCATCCTGTTTTGCTGTGTTGATGTTTGCCATTAGGGAAAAAAAACCGATGGCATTTTTTTTTTTTAAGACATAGAGTAGTTCATTGATTTGAGAACAGGGTGATGCTTCCAGAGATGCTTTCATTTTGTAACTTCTATTTTCTCTGCCACAAAGTCCTCTCATAGAAAGAAGTTATGATAATGTTTTAAGAAAATCATGTATTTTGAGCTAGTTGGAAATCCTTTTGATAGATTATAATAAATATATGGATACGTGGTAGTATAGGTCACAGAAATTTTTTTCTGCTTCTGCATTTTTAATATTAATATATTTCACCCTTCACTGGGCTAAAATCAAAAGGTTAACACTAATCTTGACTACTGTGATCTCCTTCATAGAAACAGAATACTCTTGGGGATCTGCTGTGATGGGCAAATTCCATTCAAGGCTTTACTTACAAAGAAGGATTTTAAAGTAGGGAGCCTGTGTTTCATTGCTGAGTTCCCATCTCTCTTCCCTTACCAGATTTAGGATGGATTAAATCTCTTAAATTCTGAAGAATTTCTAGAAATGACTTTTTGAATTACAAAAACAATCATCCGTTCAGATTCTGAAATCAGACTAGGCACAGTTTGCAACATGATGTTATCTCCCGACAGGTTTCACAAAGCAAAATAAATTTGAGAAACGTGGTCATTTTAGAGTGCTTTATGATTATGATTTTTAAATAATATTTTGTGATATTCCATTTTAGAGAAGTTGGAGATAAAGTAGGTTGTGTTAAAGCCTCTCTGTAATCTATTGACTTCACTTGAGTGGAACATTCTATCCATAGAATGTTATAGCATAGTGGAACAATGCTATCACTTGAGTGGAACATTCTGTCACTAGTGGGGGGCGGGGAGTTAAAAAATTTAAAATACACATTCACACTTTGCTCAATTAAGAATCATGGATCAAAAAAAAAAAAAGAATCATGGATCAGTGTGCCATACAACTGTGTTCATATGAAAACAGAACTTTTCCCCATTTCTTAGCAGTAACGGGCATCACACAGTAGCTGCATTTCTAATTAGATTCTGTCTGGAAAGGTGAAGTATTGCTCACTGCAATATGTGTTAAGTGGAAAGATTATGATAGTATGATAGTAACATTTTTCATTGCACTCTTCAATATATTGACATAAAATACTATTCAAATATTATAAGGTACTGAAAAGAAGAAAATTCAGCCTTTTAATGGCTTCAGTGGCTATGTTTACATATATCAGTTCTGAGAACAAATTCTGAATAAAACATTTGGAAAAACTGCAGGCAAGAACTGTTTTATGGCTACAACTATTCTCTGATGTTCTGAATGCACTTTAATACATTATCTTCATGATATAGCATAATACATAATGACTTTCTCAACATATTACGAGTTTATCCTTCACTTAAGAAAGCAAATCATGCTTGTCTATACATCAGATTTTTTTCCCCTTAAAATCTATACCATAATGTGATTTATCAATATTCAGACAGCTGAACTCCTTTTAGGACACTGGACAAATACATTCAAGCTGTTCTTTCTAAGCAATTCTGTTTTAGTCTTTCATATTTTGTTTCTTTCATCAAGGTTATATTAAAGGTGTATAGGCTGTGAATCAATTGGGACTATTCTGATTAAAATGCAAACAGCAAATACAACTTCAGGTCTGGAATGGGATTATAGGATTAAATGAATGAAAACTGCTAATGTGCCAGAATTGAGAATCCCCAATCAATATTGTTCTTTGATTTTACTAATAAAAGAACAAAAACCCGGGAGTAAGAAATGAAAATGCAACATGTTAAACCTCTCCACTTTTATGGTTCAGCTGTTTACTTTCTGATTTATTCGGTTTTGGCCATTGTAAAATAGAATATTTGAAGTCTTTCTCCATTACCTCTCAGTTCAGACCATGAGCTCATTTCTTCCTTTCCACCTGGCTGGGGGCAGAGTCATCGTGACTTGCAGTGTTTGGTGTAGGAAAGATAGTTCCCATACGCCCATCCCTTTTTCTCCAAAGTAGGAAGCCGGCTTTACCTTGGCTGCTACTTGGGTCAAGTTCCCGGCCCGTCAGTCAGCTCTGGCCTAAAGCTATACCTGGCAAGTAGTTCTTTCTTCAGCACTCAAAAGTAATTGTGGTTAAAAAAAAACAGGCCTGTGCCTCATATTTATGGGATTCAGGATAAGAATACAAATGCTGTAAACGAAGATACTGTTTCATCTACAGGAGTCCCCGCGTGTATTCAGTGAGTGTTTCTTGAGATACTGTGTTGGCCCTTGAGCTCCAGCCCACTCATGGAGTATGCGGTCTCTGAGGCCTCTGCTGAGCTGAAGGGTGCAGGCCTCTGTGACTTGCCATTTTTCCTGGGGGATTTAGGAATGGTAGCATTTTATAGACTTGAGAGATGTGAGGGGTGCTTCCTGATGCTCTGGGCCTTAGGTGAATTATTAAATAGTGAGAAAAGGAGCCTTGTTCCCACTCCCCTCGTATCTTAGTGACTTTAGGGAGACTAGTAAGGGAAAACGACGAAGAGCGTGAAGTACTGCATGGAGGTTTCTGAAGGTTGGTTTTGCTGGTCATTAACCTGGGTTTTCTAGAGAAACCAATTTTCTTAAATCACAATTATCCTGGTTCTTTGTCCCCAGAGAAACCCTTGAGCATCTCACCGTTTTTCAGTTTTAAAGTTCCAGGGACGGCAGGTGACTAGTTGTTGTTCGGACACTCAGTCGTGTCCGACTCTTTGAGACCCCGTGGGTTGTGGCATGCCAGGCTTCCCTGTCCTTCACCGTCTCCCGAAGCTTGCTCAAACTCGTGTCCGCTGAGTCAGTGATGCCATCCGGCCATCTCATCCTGTTGTCCCCTTCTTGCCCTGCTTTCAATCTTGCCCAGCGTCAGGGTCTTTTCTAATGCGCAGGCTCTTTGCATCAGGTGGCCCAAGTATTGGAGCTTCAGCATCAGTCCTTCAGTGACTAGTTATGTTTCTATAATAAACAATAGATGTTGGCATCTAGAATCTACAGTGTTTTGTTTGTTGCCAGTATTTTACATAGAGGGGAGAGGAAATAAGAGACACCCTCGTTGCCAAACATAAACCCTAAAAAAGTACCTCTCTCTGGGTATTTATAAATTGCCCGTTCTGGGTGGTGGTCTACAAAGAAGAGAATGTTCTTGTAGCATTTACGTTTAGGGTGAATTTTCAAAACCCTTAGACTGACAACCTTGAGTCACATTTTCACAATATCGACCAGGGCAGGGTGGGGGGATGGCTTTTCTGTATTTTTTCTTTTGGAGGTGAACTGATGCTTTCTATGAGTTTTTTGCTTTCCACTGATTTACAGTTCATACGCTTTAGAATACGTTTGTGGAAACTAAGTGGCCCTCTGTGTACGTGCCAGTTAAGAGATCTGGTGGGAGAAGCCCTAAGAAGGGCGCTGTTGCTTTGCGGATGCTGCTGCTGTAGGTCAGGCTAAGTTATCAGATAAAGGAAAAGAAAGAGTGCGAACCCAGACGTCGGATGACACAGTCTCACTTTGGGGCTCCTCCTCATCTGCCTCATGGGCCCACTCCTTCTTTTATCTTGGATGTTTAGTGAGCACTTCGCATTTGGGAGCAGCGTCCCCTCCGTGGGGATTGTATCAGCTGATTGATAGCAAGGGCGTGAGGGCGCTCCGGAAACAGCAGTGACGATTGCCGTGAGCGCCCCTGTCAGTGCGGAGTTGAGTCTGCAGGGCTGGCTTGATTCATTAGAGTGAGGATATCAGTGAAGCCAGAGGTGTAAGTTCAGAGCTGTGCAGGCCAGTCCGTGCCATGGACAGGGGGTCTCTACTTGGCGCCCTGGTCCCATCCAGCCGCTCCCCAGAATCGAGTTGGAGCGGCTCATCGGGAGCAGCAGGAAGCTGTGCATCCAGGTCCGTGTGGATTCACTGTGTCACACGGGTGTGCGGCAGAGAGCAGAGGTCCGTGTTCCTGACATTTCTGAACGTTGAGCTCCAAGTCGAGGACCCTGTTTGTCCCGTGTCTTGGCTGTCAGGCTCTGACGTGTCTTCTCCTCTGTTTCAGAGAGTCGTATGATCTTGGACGCTTTTGCTCAACAATGCAGCCGAGTCCTTAGCCTCTTAAATTGTGGAGGCAAACTTCTAGACTCCAACCATTCTCAATCCATGATATCTTGTGTGAAGCAGGAAGGCTCAAGTTATACTGAAAGACAGGAACCATGTCCTGTTGGCAAAGGGGTCCACAGTCAGACCTCAGACAATTTAGACATTGAGATGCAATATATGCAAAGGAAACAACAAACTTCTGCATTTCTGAGAGTTTTCACTGACTCCCTGCAAAATTACCTGCTCTCAGGGAGCTTTCCAACTCCAAACACCTCCTCGGTCGGTGAGTACGGCCACCTGGCGGACGTGGACCCCCTGTCGGCATCCCCCGTGCACACGCTAGGTGGCTGGACCTCCCCAGCAACCTCTGAATCCCATGGCCACCCGTCATCTTCTACGCTGCCTGAGGAGGAAGAAGAGGAGGAAGAGGAAGGCTACTGTCCCCGATGCCAAGAGCTGGAGCAGGAGGTGATCTCACTGCAACAAGAAAATGAAGAGCTCAGAAGAAAGTTAGAGAGCATCCCAGGTACCCAGCCCTGTTACTTAACAGCCACTTGCCACTCATTTCTTTCCGTTGCCCCATTTGTGTGTGTGCGTGCATGTGTATATATATGCGTGGTTTTTGTTGTTGTCTGTTGGAACCAGTGATGTAGAAAAGTTGAAACAACAGGCATGCGCAATTTTAGTCTGCCAGAGCCAGATTTCAGACTGAGCTAGTCTTGTCCTGTGTTTAAGTCACCATTCTCTAGGTTATAGACCTGAAGGCTGCAGTCCTATTAAAAGATGTCTCCATTGATACAAACGTGCTTCCAAGATGTAGTGCGATGAGACGGAAATAGGCCGTGTGCTGTGGGCTTGAGTTTTCTTCAAAAAGTGATCCTGTTTCCTAAATAGCTTTTGTATCTGTAAAGATTTTGATATATGTGTTTTATCAGTCTGTGATAGAAACTGAAATGAAATGACACCTACAAAGGCAGCACTCAGAGAACAAATTGTCTCTTCTGTTCCATTAACCTCTCGCCTTTCTTGTTAAGTTGCAACAGGTGTGGTTTCTTTAGCATGCAAACTCCCCTTAAAGTTAACAGGCAGCTGTGAACTAAAAGGAATAGCTCAAAGATAGGCTAGTCCCAAACTAGTTGTGCTCCTGGCTAAACATGAGGCATTCGCTGTCTTTCAGAGACACTAGATTTGCAGAGTAGTAAAGTCATCTTTATGGGAAGATCTTCTGTGGGTTGCAAAGCCACTTTTTCCTTATTTGAGAAGGTTCTGATATTGTGTGTAGCTTTGAGTTCATTGCTTACATGTCTGTGGCTTTGCAGAGAGACTGACACGATATTGTAAATCAACTGTATTTCAATTTTTTAAAAAAAAATTGAAAAAAAGAATATATAGCAATGCTACATAAATAAAAGACAGTAAAACCTTTTTAGTAGGAATTCTCTGGCTGTCCAGTGGTTAGGACGCTGCACTTTCACTGCCAAGGATTTGGGTTCAATCCCTTGTCTAGGAACTAAAACCTTTTTAATCATGCAGCCCATTGATAAAAAAATTTTGAGCATGTATCCACCAGTGTACACGTCCACTGATTATTTACATGCACGTACTACTATACTAATATATAATGTTTGAAGTAAAGCATACATAATACATTTAAAATTTTTAAGGCTGATCCATAAATAGAAATTATGTTCTTTTCCTTATTCAATGTCTTTGCATCACCCAATTTGGTAGCTTATGTAGAAAGACGGAAATGTTGGTGAAAGTTACCCACTTGTTTGTTAGAAGTGCCAAACCAAAAGTTTACTTTCTTCTGTCCTTTCATTTAAAACATTTCCCGGATCGTGCTGCGGTTTGGCTCAGAATATCTTGGAGTTAGACTGCGTGCAGTTTGTCCTGTGGGAGACAAGCGAGAGGTGAGGTAAATGCATTCTCGGCTGTTGCGCTTGAGCCCTGGAGTTAGACGCAAGGCCTTGGCCTTGTTCCTGCAGGCAGACTGACTGCGGGAGAGACTGGCGGGACCCAGAAGAATGCGGTAGAACCAGAGCGCTGTTGGTTTCTCCCAGTCAGAGAGAGGGGTGCAGCTGACAGACTGGAATTTTACCACTTTCACAATTGTGTGAATTATGATCCATTAACTATGGGTTTTAATGCCAAAAGGGTATGTTGCATCTTACCCCCCATGCTGTTTCATTAGGGGAGAGCATGGTGTCCTGGGGGTCAGCCAACGGCAGATTCTTAAATGAGCCGTTCAGAACCGTGGGTAAGGGTTTCACAGTACAAGGACGTGTGATACACATGCAGAGTATTGTTACCCATTTCGTCATCCTGAATGTTTGGCAAGCCAGCTGTCCTTGATAAACTTACTGAGCAAATTTGGGGTTCACTCCACCTGCTCTTTGCTGAATCTGTACAGGTGAAATGTCTATGTCAGGAGTAAATCATTGTTGGCCTGCCGCTAATCATTGTCCTTTTCTACTGCCCAGAAAAACAAAAATGCTGCAATTTCTTGAGTCCTCTTGATGGTCAGACGTTGAGTGACTCTTGTTGAAAGTAGGCTAGTGATCACCGCTGTTGGTGTAAACACCCACCACTGTTACTATAAACTGTCACCTCCATGAACTCAAATGAACAGCCATTCTACATAGAGAACCTTGATTGCTTTAATTAGTCCATTTGTTGTTCACTCACTCAGTTCTGTCCGACTCTCTGCGACCCCATAAACTGCAGGACCCCAGGCTTCCCTGTCCTTGACCGTCTCCCGGAGCTTGTTTAAACTCGTCCATTGAGTCACTGATGACATGCAACCATCTCATCCTCTGTCGTCCCCTTCTCCTGCCTTCAGAATTTCCCCCAGCATCAGAGTCTTTGTAATGAGTCGGCTCTTCCTATCAGGTGGCCTTCAGTTGCAGCATCAGTCCTTCCAATGAATATTCAGGTTTGATTTCTTTTAGTTTTGACTGGTTTGATCTCCTTGCAGTCCAAGGGATTCTTCAAGAGTCTTCTCCAACACCATAGTTCAAAAGCATCACTTTTTCGGCGCTCAGCTTTCTTTATGGTCCAACTCTCACATCCATACATGACTACTGGAAAAACCATAGCTTTGACTAGACAGACCCTTGTTGGCAAAGTCTCTGCTTTTTAATATGCTGTCTAGGTTAGTCATAGCTTTTCTTCCGAGGAGCAATTGTCTTTTAATTTTGTGGCTGCAGTCACCATCTTGCAGTGATTTTGAAGCCCAAGAAAATAAAGTTCGTCACTATTTTCTATTGTTTCCCCATCTATTTGCTGTGAAGTGATGGGACTATATGCAGTGATCTTTGTTTTTTGAATGTTGAATTTTAAGCCAGCCTTTTCACTCTCCTCTTTGACCTTCATCAAGAGACTCTTTAGTTCCTCTTTGCTTTCTGCCATTAGGGTGGTGTCTTCTGCATATCTGAGGTTGTCAATATTACTGAAGCAATCTTGATTCCAGCTTCTGCTTCATCCAGCCCAGCATTTTGCATGATGTACTCTGCTATAAGTTAAATAAGCAGGGTAACAACATACAGCCTTGACGTACTCCTTTCCCCATTTTAAACCAGTCCATTGTTACAGGTCTGGTTCTAACTGTTGCTTCTTGACCTGCATACAGGTTACTCAGGAGACAGGTAAGGTGGTCTGGTATTCCTGTCTCTTTCAGAATTTTCCACAGTTTGTTGTGATCCACACAGTCAAAGGCTTTAGCATAGTCAGTGAAGCAGAAGTAGATGTTTTTCTGGAATTCTCTGCAATTTGATCTCTGGTTCCTCTGTCTTTTCTAAAATCCATCTTGAACATCTGGAAGTTCTCAGTTCATATAATGGTGAAGTTGGGCTTGGAGAATTTTGAGCATTACTTTGCTGGCATGTGGAATGAGTACAATTGTATGGTAGTTTGAACATTCTCTAGCATTGCCCTTCTTTGGGTTTGGAAAGAAAACTGACCTTTTCCAGTCCTGTGGTCACTGCTGAGTTTTCCATATTTGCTGGCATATTGAATGCAGCACTTTCACATCATGTTTTAGGATTTGAAATAGCTCAGCAGGAATTCCATCACCTGCACTAACTTTGTTCATAATGATGCTACCTAAGGCCCACTTGACTTCACACTCCAGGATGTCTGGCTTTAGGTGAGTGAGCATACCATCGTGGTTATCTGGGTCATTAAGGTCTTTTCCATATAGTTCTGTGTATTCTTGCCACCTCTTCTTAATATCTTCTGCTTCTGTTAGGTCCATACTATTTCTGTCCTTTATTGAGCCTATGTTTGCATGAAATGTTCCCTTGGTATCTCTGATTTTCTTGAAGAGATCTCTAGTCTTTCCTATTCTATTGTTTTCCTCTATTTCTTTGCATTGTTCACTGAGGAAGGCTTCCTTATCTCTCCTTGCTGTTCTTTGGAACTCTGCATTCAGTTGGGTCTATGTTTCCCTTTTTCCTTTGCCTTTCAGTTCTCTCCTTTTCTCAGCTACTTGTAAGGCCTCCTAAAGACGGCCGTGTTTTTCTTGGTTTTTGCATTTCTGTTTCTTGGGGATGGTTTTGATCACCGTCTCCTGTATAATGTGACACACCTCCATCCTTAGTTCATCAGGCGCTCTGTCTATCAGATCCAGTCCCTTGAATCTATTTGTCACTTCCACTGTATAATCATAAGGGATTTGATTTAGGTCATACGAAAGGAAATCAGTCCGGAATATTCATTGGAAGGACTGATGCTGAAGTTGAAACTCCAGTACTTTGGCCACCTGATGCAAAGAACTGACTCACTGGAAAAGACCCTGATGCTGGGAAAGATTGAGGGCAGGAGGAGAAGGGGACGACAGAGGATGAGATGGCTGGATGGCATCACCGACTCTATGGACATGAGTTTGAGTAAACTCTGGGAGTTGGTGATGGACAGTGAGGCCTGGCGTGCTGCGGTTCATGGGGTCTCAAAGAGTCAGAACCGAGTGACTGAACTGAATTGATCTGATACCTTTAATGGCCTAGTGGTTTTCCTTACTTTCTTCCATTTAAGTCTGAATTTTGTAATAAGGAGTTCATGATCTGAGCCACAGTCAGCTCCCTGTCTTGTTTTTGCTGACTGTATGGAGCTTCTCCATCTTTGGCTGCAAAAAATATAATCAGTCTGATTTCAGTATTGACCATCTGGTGATGTCCATGTGTAGAGTCATCTCTTGTGTTGTTGGAAGAGGGTGTTTGCTATGACCAGTGTGTTCTCTTGGCAAAACTCTATTAGCCTTTGCCCTGCTTCATTTTGTTCTCCTAGGCCAAATTTGCCTGTTATTCCTGGTATCTCTTGACTTCCTACTTTTGCATTCCAGTCCCCTATGATATAAAGGGCCTGTTATTCCTGGTATCTCTTGACTTCCTACTTTTGCATTCCAGTCCCCTATGATATAAAGGGCATCTTTTTTGGTGTAAGTTCTTTTGTAAGTCTTCATAAACGTTCAGCTTCTTCTGTGTTAGTGGTTGGGGCACAGACTTGGTTTACTGTGATATTGAATGGCTTGTCTTAAAAATGAACAGAGATCATTCTGTCATTCTTGAGATTGCACCCAAGTACTACTGCATTTCAGACTCTTGTTGACTGAAGGCTACTCCATTTCTTCTAAGGGATTCTTGCCCACAGTAGTAGGTATAATGGTCATCTGAATTAAATTTGCCCATTCAGGTTCATTTTAGTTCACTGATTTCCTAAATGTCAATGAGTTTAGCTGAGTTTAGTCCAGACTGAAACTCAACTATGTAGGTAAAAATCACTTTGTCAATTATGTATAGCAACAAACAGTGTGAAATGCAGGAAAGACAAGCTATTTTTGATTACTTGACTCATGATTCATTGCCCAGGGACATGAGTGTTGGGCGTCAGGTTGAAAGTGCCACTTAATATGAAAACTTGAATCAAAAGGACATCATTGACCTCTTGCCGTCACCCCCCCAAGCTCCATCTTTGGCGAAACACAAACCAGACTGTGGGTATCACCCAAGAAACCAGTCTCGCATTCTGTGCTAGCTGTCCCTTTGGTGTTGGGGGTCAGGGGAGTCTGTTATTTTTTACCCTTATGAAGAAAAGTGTGGCAAGTAATGTCTGGTTTTGCACATAACAAGAGTATTTTGCAAGCAGCAGCTTTCCTGTGAGATTTGGGATCAGTTTTCCCTAAGCAGTGTCCATGCCGTCCAATGATCACAGTGGGCCTTTGTTATCCTAGAGGCCAGTATGTTTCCATGGAAGGACCTGGGGCTTTCTTTTCGTAGGATAGGATCGCTCCTCTTACAGCCAAGCCGGATGGATGAGTACGAAGAGGAGAGGGGCATGCAGCAGTGAGCAGGGGAATCAGGTGCAGGAGATGATGGGCGCCTGTCGTGGGCTGGAGTAGGGGCGGAGTTCTCGGGCGCTTCCCTCTCTCCAGAGTCACGCTGTTGAGCAGCTCTGAGATTCTGGTTTCTTTCTTTTTCCCTGAAGTGAGGCGTTCATACCTGGGAGTAGTTCTTGAACTAAGAATTAAAAAGAAATGAGTCTATTTAGTCTAACGGGGAAAAGTACTTTCAGCTTTTAAAGGGGGACAGGGAGGCGACAGCCCTCACCTCAAGGAAGGAGACTGGGAAGAGGTGTTCCTTCCAGCACCACCTGAGACAGCCTTTGTTTATTGTATTATTTGTGAAACATCCAGCAAAGTTGTATTGATTATCAGCTTCATGCAGGCGAGGGCCTTCTAGAAGGTACTCTTTGACTTACTTTCCAGAGTTATTTGCAGATGTAGGTAACTAAGTATTTTATCCCAGGAGGTAGCATGGCACATTTTCTTTTGTATTAGAAGTTACACTAGACATTACACTAGACACTACATCACACTAGAAATTACAAAGTCTTTAGAAGTTTAAATTTTTTAAAGGAAATAGGTTAAAAGAAAAAAGTCACAAAAGGAAGATACTGGGTCAGGGATACAAAGAGTTGAGAGGTTATTAAAAGAAGAAAAATGATGGGCAGACTTCTCAATGGAGAAGGTGTCAGGTTACAGTAGTCACTTTTATTTAGAAAGCTTGCAGTCAGCACTGGTTCAAGGGAACTCATAAGGGAGATGGGTATAAAATACCATATTTCATCTAATTTCAACCCTCATTGAATGTAAGACACACCAGTAGTTTATGTTCCATTAAGAAGAAAAAACACTTCAAATCTTAATTGCCCTTTATAATTGCCTTTGAACACCAAGTTTAGAGATTTTAAAATATAAAATGTCAGTATTAAAAACATAAAATATGGTAATTAAAAAACCACTTCCAGCAGTACTCTATGCAAAATGGATAACCAACAAGGATCTGCTATGTAGAACCAGGAACTGTGCTCGATATTATGTAATAACCTATATGGGAAAAGAATCTGGGAGAAAAAAAAATATATATATGTATACACACACATATTTATATGTAACTGAGGGCTTCCCAGGTGGCGCTTGTGGTAAGGAACCTGCCTGCCAGTGTAGGACATAAAAATGCAGGTTTGATCCCTGGGTCAGGAAGATCTGCTAGAGGAGGGTGTGGCAACCCACTCCATATTCTTATCTGGAGAATCCCATGGACAGAGGAGCCTAGCAGGCTACAGTCCATGGGGCCGCAAGAGTCGGACATGACTGAGTGACTTTCACTTTCATGCATATATAACTGAATCACTGTGTTGTACACCTGGAACTAACATGATATTGTTAATCAACTTATATAAAAATAATGATAACTTCCAAAGTAAAATAACTGTGACATTAAAAAAAACCTTGAAATTTTCTAAGTGCAGATATAGGGAAGGTACACTTAACTGTTGATATTATTAAAGAATATTCTGCTTTTTTAAATGTACATTTTTGATCATCTCAATTTACCTTTATAACTCCAAACAAAAATTAATGTTCACATTTTACAGAGGTAGTTTGCTACCCTCTTCCACCCTTAAAATATAGTCGATTCTTGTTATTCACTGTAGTTCTGTGTAGCCTAAGGTCGCAATGTTTTTGTCAACCAGTCAATTCATAGCCTCATTTTAAGTGTGTTTTTGTTTAAAGAGGCCTTGTTTAATGTATAGTGCTGGCCGGTTGACACTGAATTCACAGCCTGTGACTCACATCAGAACAAAAATCATCTAATACACATCTTCCCCTTGAAGTGCATCACAGCCTGTGCTCAGGAACACTAGACAGGGCTTCAGCTCTGCGTTTGGGACCCCTGTGAAACCGCAAAATCACCACGCAGGAGAGGCACAAAAATGAGAAAAACAGGGCACTGAACAGACCATGGAGAGAACCCTCACTACCACACTGGGCTGAAACGAGCAGGCAGACGGTGTCCTTGTCCAGCCCCAGCCGGGAGTGTGTGATTCCAGCCACTCGGGTTTCTCGGTGACCTGCCAGAGTCCACCAGTGCCAGCAGGAGCTCCTCAGATTCGAATTTGCCCATTACAGATCCATATCAGTGAGTCACGTGTGTGTGCCGAGTCACTTCAGTCGTGTCCGGCTGTCTGCGACCCCATGGACTGTAGCCCACCAGGCTCCTCTGTCCATGGGATTCTCCAGGCGAGGGTACCGGAGTGGGTTGCCAAGCCTTCCTCCAGGGGATCTTCCCGACCCAGGGATCGGACCCAAGTCTCTCATGTCTCCTGCGTTGGCAGCTAGGTTCTTTACCACTAGCACCACCTGGGAAGTCCATTAGTGAGTGGGCAAATGTACAGAGTCTGCAAATAATGAGGATCAGTTGCACTAACTCACAGGCTACACGCTAGAGAACTAACCTTGAATTATGCAGTCTGATCTTAAGTAAGGATATTCGAAGAAGATTTTTAAAAGATAAAAGAATCAGTGTCCGTTTCTGGATAGCTAGCTTTGCGAGAACAGAAAGCCCTGGCGTGGCTGCAGTGTCTCTGCCGGTGCCTGCCATGCTGGCGCTGTGCTCCAGCTCACACGTGCCGGAAGTGCCTGTGGGAGAGGCTCAGGTCGACTTCCGGTCCTGTGGGAGAAGGCTCAGGTCGACTTCCGGTCCTGTGGGAGAAGCTCAGGTCGACTTCCGGTCCTGAGAAACACAGCCATCATATTTAATGCGGGTGTTTTAGGGAGAGTCAAGAGACACAAATATGTTCTGAGTAAAAAAAGATTAGAGCAAGTGATAGGAACAGGGGAGTAAACAATTGAGTTCTTTGACTTAGAATTTGGTAACAGTGACACGACTCTCGCTGTGAGACTGGGACCCAAAAGAGCATGAGCTGAGGAAAATGGCTTTAGCGTCAAGCCTGGGTTTGGATTCCTGCTCCTGCTACTTGCTGGCGGTGGTTTGGGCAAGTCACTTAGCCCTTCTGAGCCTCAGTTTCTGTTCTCTGTAACATGAGGTCAGTAACACTGGAATGCTGAAGTGTTGAGTTCATCAAGTAACAAAGGGCCTGCTAAGATCTTCTGGGAGACACTCCCCGCAGAGCAACCTCAGGAGACCTAGAGGGACCCTGTCCTGTGCCTGAGGATACAGAAATCTTGGTGCCTCTCTTAGGTTGGTGGTGGTGGTCTTAACCTTGTGACAGGTCGGCGTTCAGTTAGTTAGCCCGGTGGGGAACTTCGGCTCCATTCATAGGTGTCTCTGTTCCTGTTTCATGTCCATCTTCTGTCCTTTGATTCCACTTGTATGTGCCCGTCGGTGCGGAGTCCTCCTCTCTCCCCGCCGGCTTTCATCCATGCCTGACTCAAAACAGGGCTTCTTGCAGTATCTCTTCAATCCTCGGCTTTCCCGGTTGAAAACGCCCTCATCACCCTCTGCTGAGTGCCTCTTGGCTTCACGTGGTGCATGAGTAAATTCCAGCACCCTTAGTGCGGCACGACATGATGTCCTTCGCTCCCTAAGTCTTCCTGTTCTTCTTTGGAGGCTCGCCTCTCAGTTCCCACCATTCCCCGAGTGCTCCACCCCCTCTGGACAATGTGTGATTCCTGAACCTCCATGCACTTGCTTCTGCATGCTCACTCAGTCGTGTCTGACTCTGCAATGCTGTGGACTGTAGCCTGCCAGGCTCCTCTGTCCGTGGAATTTTCCAGGCAAGAATGCTGAGGTGGGTTGCCATTTCCTACTCCAGGGAATCTTCCTGAACCAGGGATCGAACCCAGGTCTCCTGCACTGGCAGGCAGATCCACTACCACTTGCTTCTGGTCTTCCCTTGACTCCTGCTGTCCCTCCAGTCTAAGGACATACCCTCCCTTTTCCCCACTCGAGGAACTCCCGCTCATCCTTCAGTACCCCAGTTTCAGGCAAAATGAACCGCTTTCTATAGCACATCATGCTTGCTTCTGTTGAAGTCAGTAGCAGGGCAAGTTTTTGCTCTCTCTCCTGGTGTCTTGGTACAAGGAGAGGCAGGCCATGTAAGGTTCTTGAGGGCAGAGACTTAAGTCAGTCATCCTTGTATCCCTGATTTCCAGCCCAGTTTCAGGCATGTTCTGTTATAGCATCTATACACATCAGTTAAATTAATCAGAACATTTTCAGTATCAAGAGAATAGCCATGTGTCTGTAGGCTGAGTAATATTTAGAGCTCACTTTATTTCTAGACGTTCACAACACAGGAACTTATACTTTGCAGAGACAGTGTGACTAGGACAGACACTTCAAGGTGATACAGCACGCAGATGGCACGCTTATCAGAGGATGGTAAATAATTTGTCTCCCTATAAAATAGTATGTGCTGTATTTGGAGTAAATTTTTTGAGTCTTTAAAAGCAATTATATAGCAGAGTAGATTAAATAAATGCTGAATGAACAAGAGAAGCTGATCAAGATGTTAATGCAATGATCTGCCAGGAAAATAGGTACTTGACACCCAAGCACTCTTAACAAGGGCAAAAACAGCAGTTTTCCGTGGAAGAACCTTACTTAACAAGTCTTTCAGACAATACAACAGCCAGCTCCGCAGAGTCGATTTAAGTAACTAGACCTGAGCCTTGTCCTCAGTGTTCCTGGCTTCAGCCCTGTGCCCAGGTATCAGCCCACAGGACCCACCTGCCTTCAGTAGAGCCCCATGGCCGGTAAATGCAGGTGAAATTCCATTTTCTTCCAGAATGTTAGGGTCAGCTGCTGTTGCTCAGAGGTTAGCACTGCTGCCTGAATATTGGGGGTGTAGAGATGGGAGAGTGTGCCTCCAAGCCTGTACAGGCAACACCGAAGGTCATAGATGGCATAGGAAAGGGAGATAACAGCTATGTAGACATTCTTTAAACAACTTTGAAGTTATTATGGTTCATGCCCACTGTAGAAATTTTTTTAAATTGGTCTTTACAAGGATGGTAAAGGATAAAGTTTTTAATTGTTTTGAATTAATTTTTTAAATTAATTTTTAAAAATAATTTTAAAATCATTTTTAATTATTGACACTTTGGTTTATTTCTTTCCAGTCTCTTCCTTATGTATTTTTCCTCCCAGTTAGGTTGCCCTCCGAGATTGGGAAACGTCCCCCAGACCCGCCAGTGAGAGGGTTTCCTGGTGTCTGGAAACTTCCTCTATTATGACTCCCTTCCCGGGACGGGTCTCCGTCCCCAGCTCTTTTGTCTCTCTTTTTATCTTTTATATTTTGTCCTACCTCCTTTTCGAAGTTGATGGGCTGCTTTTCTGGGTGCCTGATGTCCTCTGCTAGCGATCAGAAGTTGTTTTGTGAAGTTTGCTCAGCGTTCAGATGTTCTTTCGATGAATTTGTAGGGGATAAAGTGGTCTCCCCATCCTATTCCTCTGCCATCTTAGCTCCTGTCCAGTCTCTTCTCTTTGCACATAATTATTTTTAGCAGGGTTGAGGTCACACTGAATATTCAGTTTTTATAAGCATTTTGTTCTTAAATGTATTTTCTATAAACATATGTAAAATGTGGACAAAGTAGTAAAAGGAATTTCATTCAAATCCTAATCAGTCAGTGAGTACTTAAAATTTTACTAGAACTTCCAAACTAAATCCAGGATAATACCTCACACAGGTCGCTTGGCAATGCGGTGACATAGATATAGTTGCATTGCTGCTACTGAAACCCTTAAACACAGAAGTTAAATGGAGTCCCAAAGGCCACACAGTTAGTGAAAAGCCAGAACTCTGTAGCAAGCTTGTTTCCTGTCTCCATTAGCTTCTCAAGTCTCCTACTCTTTTCCTGTCATCAGTTCCCATTGCCAGAAGATTCATTCTCACTCACCGTGGCATCAGCAAGTGGGTTGGACAGTTTGTTTATGGAACTCTAGTAATGTGGGAAATTGCGGTTTGTCGTTCCGTTAACTTGCTCAGACTCTTCCATGAACTTTGAGTACCTGAGCAGAAATGGTTTAGAAAGTGGATTTTCTAGCTCTCAGTGACTCAGCCTCTCTACTCAGCCATGTCCAGGGTAAAAGTGTCTGTCAGAACATGGAACTGTTATCCTGTAAGTGCACCCCTTAAGAGGAGTTTGGGTGGGATCTGGCAGAATTATAAATCACAGGATTTAGTTACATCAGGATGGACTTTATAAAGTGAGTTAGGCTTTTTAATAGAGTGGTAAAATTAGAGATACTTGACCCGTTTTATTAAACTTTGGCTTAGTAAAAGTCCTGCTTCAAACTGAAACACATATGCCTTCTCTTTGTTGACTTTTGTGGTTGTCCCCAAAATGCTTCTTTAATTTAAAGAATATATTCAGATGACTACGCAAGAGTGACCTGTGACACCGATGTGTAAGACAAATCTGTAAGGATGTTATTTAAGAAGATATTTCTTGTCAAGAAGAAAAATTTCCTAACCTACTTGTACTTATCATTCAAATTCTCCCAAAGGATGTTGATACAGTGTTTGATTTCTGTTTTTCTTTTTTTTTTATAAGTGTGCTTAATTTCTTATGTTGCAGTGTAATGTCACCTTAAAAAACCCAGAGCTATTAGCAGGGGATAAAGATGATAACTTCGATTTGCTCTCTTTAAAAAAAAATGTGAGAAAAAAAGTGAAGAAAGCTCAGTGATAATACTTTAAAATTAGGGTTTAGGTTAAATATTTACTATTTTCTCTAACGTGACAAAAACATCCTAAGAAAACACATAGCCAGGACAGAGAATGCCAATGATCCATGTCAATTAGGTTATTAACTAAGATACTGAGACCTTTAAAAGCAATTAGTTAATACTCCAGAAAGGGCTCTAATATAAATCTTAAGATGTAAGAATTATTTCTGCAGTGGTACAAGAATATGTCAGGCTCTATATTGGGCTCGTATGTTCAGTTTTATTGTAATTATTCAATAGTTCTATAAAACTATGCCTCAAAAAATATAGTACAACAGTTAATGATATACATACTAACTGAATCGGAATTGGACCAGATCAGGTGAGTGTCTGGAGTGGGGATGAGCTACATGGTAAGGCATGTCCATGTCAGGAAGCAGGTCTAAAGTGCATGACTTACTGCTTTCCTGAAGAACTAGGGATGAATGGCACTAATAAGGAGCATTGTATCATCAATTTAAAATGAGTGAAGCATTATAGTCTTCAGTACCTTAGTTTTCAAAAGCACCATTGGGTGCTCAGGTTACAACTTGAATCAAAGACCACATGTCTGTTCTGTGAGTTGTTCAATGTGACATCATTATTATTGACCCAAATTCATCTTAGAGTCAGTTTGACTTAAATTGTGCTGAACCCAAAATTTCTCCCCAAACTGTAGCATCTGTTCAGTGTTTACTAACTGAAATAACTGCGGATGTCAAATGAAAGAAGATTTCTATTTCCTTTAGAAAATGAGTTGGTTTTTTTTTTTTTTTTTTTAAGATGTTTACATCAAAAATCTTTTTAAACCTTTGAAGCTTTCTATTTTCCCAGCACAGTTCGGCTCACGTGCAGTTGTTGCGATCTCTTCCATCCAGTGCCCTGCCAGGCCGTGTTAGATTACCTGAAGACGGTGCTGCAGCATCATAACCAGCTGGCGGCCCCGCAGCCCGCCGACCAGCCGGCCGAGGTAGGTCTCCATGGCAAGGGAGACGGTGCGCCACGTGGAGTGTCCTTAAGGTGAAGCATCCAGTACTTCAGCCATCTGTACCCCAGGACAGATGGGCTAACAGAAGACACGGTAGACTCTGAGGTTTATGAATGAGTATATATCCTGTGGAGAAAGGTCATGCATCATGAAGTACATTCGCCTATGTACTCTGAGGGGGAGAAACAGAAGTTTAATTCCGTGGGCAAGTCTCCCGCCATTCTTTTGGCTCAGAGGGACCCGAAATGGGAGAACCCACCTGTCATTTGGAGAAGGAAATGGCAACCCACTCCAGTGTTCTTGCCTAGAGAATCCAGTGGACAGAGGAGCCTGGTCGGCTGCTGACCATAGGGTCTCACAGAGTCAGACACGACTGAGCAACTTAGCGTGCATGCATGCACTGGAGAGGGAAATGGCAACCCACTGCAGTGTTCTTGCCTGGAGAAGCCCAGGGACAGGGGAGCCTGGTGGGGAGCCTGGTGGGCTGCCGTCTATGCGGTCGCACAGAGTCGGACGTGACCGCAGCTACTTAGCAGCAGCACCTGTCATTCCCTCAGGCAGAGACGGTGTTTGTTGCAAGTCTTCCCACTCTGAAAATCCTCCCGTCTTTGATGCCCCCTTCCTCCCTCAGCGGTCATCTTTTCTTTCTCCCTCCATCCCCCACAGCACCCTGCGGCACTTTCATCCTAACACCACAGCCCGCTGCTCCTTGAAGGGTAGGTTCAGGGGTCAGTCCCATTGCCCGTTGTTGAAGGCACCTGCTGAATGGTAACCTTGGTGATCAAACCCTTGAGAGACAGGTCTGGTCTGTATTCACTTCTCCACTCTTCCTTCCGTTCGCTCTGCGCCCACCCTGCCCTGTCTGCGGCCTGGCCGCACCTCCTCTCCTTATGAGACCGCTGCGAGAGAGCCCCCCGCCCACCGCAGGCTCCTCTCCCAGTTGTCCCGTCCAGGGCCCATTTTCCCAGCCCTCCTCATCCCCAGAGCCTCGCCTCCGCTCCCTCCTGCCCCTGCTCTCCTCTCTGGGCCTTTGTGTCAGGACTCTTCTGGTTCCCCATTCCTTCCTTCCTTTTTCTCTATGTTATCTTTGACTGGGCCGGTCTTCACTGCTGTGCATGGGCTTTCTCCAGTTGAGGCGAGCAGGGTCGGCTCTTCGTTCGGGCATGTGGGCTCATTGTGGCGGCTTCTCGTTGCAGCTCCCAGGCTCTAGAGTGCGGGCCCAGTAGGGTGGCTCACGGCTTTAGCTGCTCTGCAGTGTGTGGACTCTTCCCGGGCCGGGGGTCGAACCTGTGTCCCCTGCACTGGGAGCACAGTCTGCACCCCTGGACCTCCAGGGGAGTCCCAGCAGGAGTGATTCAGCAGGCGTCCATTGCGCCCACTGTGTGACAGACACCGTTCCTCACTAGTATCTGCCTCCTCCCTCCCCCAGCCTGACCCTCTGTGCCTTACCTTTGTGGAGGACGCCTTGTTTCAGCTGGGAATCAGCCACGCCGCGGTCCCCGTAGCCAGCTCACGGGGTGGTTGCCTGACCCCGTGGTTCTGTCTTTCACCCTCGCTTTTCTGTCTGCGCTGCCGCACGTGCCAGCCAGCCCTCTGTCGCGCCGCGCCTGCCGTGAAGCAGCAGTCTGGGCCACGGGGCCCTTCGGAACCTCTGCGCTCCCGCCCATCTTTTCATCACATGTAGGACACAGCCAAGGGCTGGTTTATGCTCCCAAACACTCATAGTTTAAACCTAGGATAATTTAGTTCTTCCTCTCAGTTGAAGTAACTTGCTCAAGAAGCACCAAGTAAGACGCAGAACTAAGATTCAGTTCAAACCCAAACTGACTAAATTCAAACCTCAAACTACGTCCCTCAGTTGCTTCCTATAAAAAGGACACTCAGTCACACCCCTGCTTCACGGGAGTGTGAGGCTGCGGTGATGAGTTTCTGTGGCTGTGATTCAGTGACAGATTCACAGCTGTGTCTGCGGCCTCTTCCTTTCCTGTCGGCTCCTATACTGTTTGCCCTTCTCAGACCTTAAGTGAAAAGAGCACTTTTTAAAATAAAAACCCGTGAGACCCAAACAGTGCCAATTTATAACCTACAGTAAACTTTCAAAGTTGTAAAACTGAATGAGTTTCCCTTCTTTATTTTGTACACCTTAATTACTGGGGAAGAAGTACATTAAAACTGAGATCATGGGTTAATTAATTTGTCCTGGACTGTAGAATTTTATGGACAACCAGAAGTAAAATAATGGTTGTGTAGGTGCAATTGACTAAACATGGCTTATAAATGTTACAGAAATTCCTATAATTAGTCCCATTGCAGCTGTTTAGCCTGGGAATTTTATAGCAGACATAAATTATAAAGGTGAAAAGTAAGGAAAATTTTGAGTTGATAAAATAGCGGCATTTGCAGAAGCTATAATTTGAGGAAACTTGTTTTGCATTATTATTAGTGATTATTTTTTTTTGTTTCCACAATTCCACTTTTTTAAAATTCATTTTTTAATATTGTTTCACTGAAATGCAGCAGCTATCAGATATTAAGTACCTTAAACACACAAAAAAAATACCTTATGGAAATAACCCACCAGCGTCATTTCTAAAAGTACTTAACCGCCAACCAAAGGATGAGGAGACCTGTTTGATAACCCTCTTCAAAGTCATTTTTGCATATTTTAATAGATTGAAAAGGAAAGTTACAGGTTATATTTAAATAGTGTTTCCTGTCATTGGATCTTGACACGTTTTAACCTACCTGTTAAAATGCAAGTTATAAATAGCTCCTCTTTCAAAGGTGTTCATTAAACCTCATTGGCTCTTGTTATAGAAAATGCAAATGTAATTTGAAAAGTGCCCGTTTTGAGTGAGCAATTACTTGTGCTCGTCAGTACCCGGTTCATTGTCAGCATAGCCACTTGGTTAAAAAGCATGTTTGCCTTTGAAATGGAGATCGCCCGGGCTGCCGGCTGGCCAGCTCAGTAGGTAATGAGAAAATGTTTCGCTTTTCCAGGGAAGCAAGCAGCTGTTGAACAACTATCCTGTCTACATAACGAGCAAACAGTGGGATGAGGCTGTAAATTCTTCCAAGAAAGATGGGAGGCGGCTCCTTCGATACCTCATCAGATTTGTTTTCACTACCGATGAGCTTAAGTACTCATGCGGCCTTGGAAAAAGGAAAAGGTCAGTGCAGTCAGGAGAGACAGGTCCTGAAAGACGCCCTCTGGATCCAGTTAAAGTAACATGCCTCCGAGGTACCGCATCTTCCGCTCAGTGTCCATCTGTGATCTCATTTCACCGCATTGGCTGTGGCTCCCCGTGCAAGTGTTCAGCCTTGACTGTATTTTGGTTTTTTCCGCTCAGACTTTATAGGCTTCATGTAGCCCATCTCTTTGGTATCGAGAAGTTATTTAAAAATTCCTTGTTTGCTTTGGCACTTGGTGGCACGTAAGCGCTGCATAGCACCTCATGTTTCACGCTTTAAGTTCAGATTTTCTTTGCTGCCTGGGAAGGCCACCTCCAGGAAAACTGGAACACTGGGCAAAGCACAGAGGGAAAGAAGGGATTCTAAAATTCACCCCGTTTTCATGTGAAGCCTATGGCACCCTCCCCCAGTCTAGCTGCCCTTGTCAAGAGTACATGCCCCTGCTCCTTAAATTTATTTAGTTAATTTTCCATAGGCCTAAAGTATTTCTTGCCCAGTCAGATTCTGTTCCAGTTTTTTTAAGTTTCCATATTTAAAAAATACTGCTCAGATAACACCATTTCATCGGTATTAACAGCTGATTACTCTGAAGCTGATCCGCACAGCGGATAGGCCAGGCAGAGGGTGAGGAGGAGGAAGCCAGATGTGTATGACTGACTGGGTGGGTGCAAGTCAACACAGACCAGTGGAAACATCACGGCTCCAACATGCGCGCCACTCGCACCTGAAAAGTCCATGTCAAAACATTAACGTGCATATGGTTCAAGAGTAACTTTATTGGTTGGAAAGACTTAACCTGTATAGTTTGAGTGATTTAATTGGTTGGAAAGACTTAGTAATGATTTACTCCTGATAGGAATCAAAATATTTCCTGGTGAAGAAGTCACAGTGGAAAAACCTTGTCACTGATAAGGCCTTCATCATCAGAAAGACACTCACTCCCACACCCCCTCCTGATGCCCACAGTGACTGAGGTGCATGCACAGTATTATTAGCAGCAGAGATTCCCAGACCCACCCTGAACTTCTGATTCAGCGGGTCTGGGGTGAGGACAGGGGAGGCATAGTGACCACCCCAGGTGATGGTGGCCCGTACTTGACAAAGCCACCTGGAATGAAGATACCAGTATTAATAATATAACTTGGCACTGGTGCGCTAGCACCCCCTGTTGGCCAGTCTAAAAATTCCATTTAGAGTGTCTGGATGATGGAAATTTCCAGTGTCTGTCTTAGCAAACTAGCCATAGGTTCCTTTATTCCCCAATATCATCAGAGCAGACAGAGGTACCAGAGTGGTGGTAAGCTTAGCAGTGGTGGCCGGGTGGGGGTCTGCTGAGAGCGTGCTCAGTTTGTATTCAGGAATTTGCCCTGAGGCTTATGAAGAATCGGGATAAGGGGGCTCACTGTCCCCTTCCATAAATCCTTTTAAACACTTTACATTTTAATGAGCATGTCTGTGAAACTGAGGGATTAACTTAGATCCCAAAGCGCTAGTGTCGCTGCCCTGGGAATGCCGCCAGGCCCGCTGGGACAGCGATGCTGGCCAGGCTGCCCAGTCAGCGTGTGCTCTCCAGCACGGGACAGCTGGGCAGGACGCACAGGCCTCCCCTGCCCTTGGGTGGAGAAGGCATAGGCAGGAACTGCTGGCGTGTCAGGGCAGCTGGTTAGAGCCCTTGTGTGTGTCCCAGAGGCTGAAATCTTGGGGCGGGCCTTTGACCTAGACGGGATTCCCTTCCTGAAGGCTCAGGTGTGATGACTCCCAGGGTGACGTCCTTGTAGTCAGCGAGCGTGGGAAGGCCGAGGAAGTTGCAGACATTTGGACACTTGAGGGATGGAGAGCGGGGTGCTTCAGGAAGTGAAGTCAAATTCTAGGCTGGCCTGTTCCCTGGGGTGGTTTGACCCCAGCAGGAAGAGGGGGTCAGTGACGTGACAGTGCTTCCGACCTGTGTGAGCTTGTAACCGTCTGGCACAGTGTTGGGGGAAGTCCTGTCACAGCAGTGGGTGCCAAGGAGGCGCAGTGCAGGTGTCCCAGAGCAGCACATTCTCAGGGTGGCCCTCAACACTTAGCCTTGATTTCTGCTCATGCGCACCTTTCTTTCATTTCTTTATGTTCCTGTGAGAGTGGGGCATCTGGACAGAGGTCAGGAGCCTGCTTAGACAGTTAGGGAATACTTATGAATACTTGAGGTGGGAAACCCAAGAGAAGCAGAGAGGAGCAGAAGATAGTCCCTGACTTCCGGAGCCCACAGCCTAGCTGGAGGTGATCTGAGGATGGTCACAGTTGTAAGTAAGTGTGATCACAAGGAAGGTAATAGGGAGAGATCTAGACACAAGGAAGGTAATAGGGAGAGATCTAGACACGTGAGGCCTAGTGGTCCCACTTGCTTTCTCTCTGTTCAGCATTGTGGTGACCGTAACCTGGGTTTGAGGATGTGGGCGTCCTTCGGTGTTGCCTAGGCTTGCACCCCACCATCAGCCATCTGGCTCCTGACAGTTTTGCAGGATGAGATGCTGAATAAACACAGTTCTCATCCCAGGGAAGGCCCCCGGAGCTGGGACTTGGACGAGATGAATGAGTCTCTCACCTCAGGCATGAAATTGAAGGGAATGCCCCTGTTTATCTGCTAAGATAGACACAGTTCAGTTCATGAGATCTTTCTGGTCCAAGTTCTTAAAGCATCAGCTTCTAAGGGCAAATAGGATCAGGGTTCCGTAAATAAATCTCAGACAAATCCAATCCTATGACCAGAACCATGGTCTTAGAGGGGGAACAGTGCTGGAGAAGAAATGGTGTGTAAACAGCAGTCACCCTGAACTTTCCATCAGCCGTGCAAAAAAAAAAAAAAAAACACACACACACACAGTTTAACTTAGGACTTTTTCCAGAATGCTCACTTCAGTTTTCAGATGCCCATGTTGTCAGTGAAATAGCTGTTTGGGAACTCTGCATGTCCCCTGACTCTCTGAGAAAACAGGAAAGATTGATTTGAACTCAGCTGGAGGGAGGCTGAGATTGTTTCATTGGAGTCTTAGCTACTCTTTATACACTATCTCTTCCTAATTGCTATCTGGTGAAATTAAATATTTAGAGGAAAATTCATCTAAAAAATATTTGTCAGTAGAGGTATAGATATCACAATTATAGAAATGCAGCCTGTAATAACGTGGAAATCTCTTCTGAACCAAAACTTACGCAGGTTCTTACTGAGATTTTATTTTCTTGCTCTTAATCTGCAGATTAGTAGCTGGTTAAAGAATCCCATGCTCATGATACTCGCTGTGCTTCTGGAAAGAGTTAGCCTCTAAAAGTGGGCATGTAACGACAGGGTTTTGAACCTAGCATGGTGCAGACCATGCCTCACAGATCAGGTTGACCTTTCATAGCAAACATGTCTTAGAGGGATCACCCACATAATTTTTATTTTTGCACATGAGTAGAAAATGTAGATGGTGTAAGTTTTAAAGTCTAATAAGTGATGTCATCATGGCGCTACATCTGATGTCCCGTAAAGCTTTCCTTGTAGAGCTGCTGTTTAAAGTTTAAGCATCCTTTCTGCCATCCACTGCAAAAACCAGCTGTTTCTCTCTTTTTTTTTTTTGTTTTTTTTTACTGTTGTGTCTATTCCCACAGAATTCATTAGGATGCACTGTACCTCCAACCCCGACTGGTGGATGCCCTCAGAGGAGCAGATAAACAAGGTATTCAGCGATGCTGTGGGTCACGCCCGGCAGGGGCGAGCCGTGGGCACTTTCCTGCACAACGGAGGCTCCTTTTATGAAGGGATCGATCACCAGCCTTCCCAGGATGAAGTCTTCAATAAAAATTCCCAGGATGGATCTGGTGATTAGTGGACAAAATCTTCCCACACGAGCAGCTGGTCCTCTCGAGTTCCAATGGTGAATGTTCTGTTACCATCACTTTAGAATCCAAAGCATGTCACTCTGTCAGACTTTACACATCCTAAACCTTAACTCTCTTGACCTACTGCCAAACAGTTCCCAATACAAGCCCATTTTTGGGTTGTTTGGAAAGTGTATGAAGCCTGCAGAGATTTTCAGAATACTATATTATACAAAGAGAAACCTACACTTGATTTCAAATGATGACTAGTTAGATGGTGAAGGTGGGAAAAAGATAGGTGGATTCTTGGTCGCCTGTCTGACCCCTTCCGGTGAGCTCTGCTTCACGAGCAGGGCTGGTCCCCGTGGAGACCAGTCTGGCGCTCATGGGAGAAGGTGGAGACACGGCGTTGTCCCGAGCGACAGGGAACAGGCGTTCTCGTTTTAGTTCAGATAAGTTGTCTTTATGTTTTTCCAAAGACTTGAATTTACTTCTCAGCAAATGCGCAGGATAGGTGTCATTGTATGTTGTGTCTGCATTGACAGAACCTGTTTCTCAAACAGAAACCAGAGATCAGAGGTCACCTCTAGACAACGACGACTTGGAAGCTAGCTGTTTCTGTTACTTTTTACCAAAAAATACAATTTCTACTGTGTTGATAAGGAAGGCACTATATGATCTCTGGAGTTTGACAAACAGTAAAAGTTTTCACTGTGTCAATCAAGAAACATCCAAAGATCCCAAACCATTTTCAAGCGCTCGATGTTGTAGGTTCATAGATGCACAATTTCCACAGCCTTAAACCAGGCTCTGTTGACACAATGCCAAAGTGATGGGCTGAACAACGAGAATCTCGGCCAGCTAGTCGTTGGGCACGCTGAGGACCAAGCAAACGGTGAGGCTGATGGTGTCCCGGAACTGCACACACACAGCTTCAAGGCCATTCGGACAACTATGCAACGGGCTTGTCATTTCCCTGAAATCTGAGGCTCTGTTTGTGCTGAGTGGCCTTCAGAGTTCGCATAAATCTTCTTTCTCGTTGTCACCGATGGGATGTCTCACCCGGTGGTTGTACTTGCTCCCCCCATGTTCCCCTGAGTCTCCGGCCTTGGCTGAGTTAGCACTGGCCTTTCCCGCCTACTTTCCCCAGTTTATTTTGTTGAGCTCAAGTTTGTAGTCATGTTTGGAACTGTTTCGTGTCAGCAGATGCTCTAGAGATGATAGAATCTGTTTCTGCTTCAAGCGTGGGTAGGAGGGGCGGCCTCCTTTATCACCCTAGTCCAGATAACTGTATTCTTCATAAAGCTTAGGGCTAAGTGGGCAGCTTTTATTAAAGGCTGCTGCTGTTTTAGGCTTCACTGGGAATGGAGAGGATAACATTAGAGCATTTGTTAAAAAAGTCATCATCTCTTTTGATAGGGAAATTGAGAGATGTTATATATGTGGCTACTTCACAGCTGTAGAGCACATGGGTGATTTTATATTCTGGATCTTTCTTAGCCCTTCATTTAGTCATAAACATCGACTGTGTAGTCTCTTGTCAGTCATAAGCACATTGGCCTTCATCAGAATTATAAGGTGATATATTAATATATTACTTGACCCAGCTTCTCCACGTGTCAGATAGCAATAGGATGGTTAAGTCCAGTAAATTCTTGTAACGGCAGATTTTTTCCCCCAAGTCTCGACAACAGTACAAACTTGGGAATCTGCAAGTTCATGATGTCTGCATTTTCCTGGCACTTTTAATGGCTTGACCTCCTGGTGTGACCAGAAAACAGATGGAGTATCGAGTAGGAAAGGTGCAGTTTTCAGAAAAATGAATGAATCTTGCCCTCATTTGAATTCTGTCATTCAACACGTACTCCGAAACCTGACCCTAATGCCACAGACTACCTCCTTAGTTTTTCTTAGATTTCATTCATTTTAAGAAAGTCTCATTCTTGGATAGCTTCATTTTAGAAAAGATTTAAACCTTGCTCAATCAGTGCTATGTCATTTCACCATACAGATGCTTGTGATTTTTGACAGCTCTTCTATACCAGTTTTTAAAAATGTAATAGTGATTTTCAACATATGGTGCAAGTCTTGCTGGTGTGTGTTTAATGTGGTGACACTTGCCAAAACTGCTTGGCAAAACATGTCAAATAGGATGCTTGAGTCAGAACGCTAGTGTAAATGTCTCTAAACAGCAGTATGTATCATTATGATATATTTTTGTAAACATAGTGATGGCTTCTTTCAGTCATGTAAGTACTGGATAAAAATAACCACTTCACTTGAAATAAGGTAGGAAAATGCCACCCAGCCGAGGGCCCAATGCAGTTACTTGAATTATCAGCCAGTGGTTAGAGGACAGTGAAGAGTTTAATGTTGGACAACATGAAGTGCAAAGGTAATAACTCACCAGTACTTGAGTCCTTATTAAAATTCAAAACTGTAATGAGCATATTTACCTGTGAGAGACCACTTTTACCCTCCATGGTGTATTCAGTTGCAAAGAACATTCAGAGGACTTCACTGATCTAATCACCAGCTTGGTCAGTATGGCTTACTGATAGCCCTAAACTACCGTATCTTTGTGGTAAAAGAACCAGATTAAATTTCCTCATGACTGTCCACAACTGGCAGTACAAGCACTAGGCTTTCACTGAATCACAGTTCCCCAGATTACAGGAAAAAACACATCTGCCAAGATGGCTTACTCAAAAGCGTGCTCATGGTCAGAATTGCCCCAGCACAAGTAGCCTGGTGGGTCTTGCCTGCGTTGGGAAGCTATTCAGGCCCACTCAGAACCACTGGCAATAGCTGTAGGTTCCAGTTCAGAGGCCCTGTGTGCCAGGTGTATTGCTAAGCACTTTATGCCTCCTCTCATTTTAATCCTCACAGGCACCCCCAGGCTGTTCTTGTTACCCCATTTTATTGAGCTTATTACTCAGCTAGCAAGGGGACATCTTTGGGTTTAGAAAGTGGAATGACTCGTTGCGTTTTCTCCAGTTCTCAAAACCCATCAACACTTTGGGATAGATTTGTTTAATCAAAGTAGTGACTAAAATGACTTAATTTGTTCACATTTCCATCATAAGGTTCCCAGTCCAAAAATGCAGGGATATAAAAGCAAAACTTTGAACTCACTGAAGAGATGTTCTTTGGGAACAGATAGATGGTAGACGTGGCACTGGACATCAGTCAGCCAGCATTCATTCACTTTTCACGTTTGTTGTATTCATAGCCTTAGATCTGATGAGTCTGGTTTGGAAGAGAGGGTTTTAACCATGATGTCACTGTGAGAATTGTCGTGAAGATTTTGTAGGAAAATACAGTAATCTGTTGATACTCTCCTGTAGTTGTGGCTGTTAACACCTCTGGCTGTGTTTTAAGTTTCAAGAGCTTGCCTCGGCCATCAGAGCCTGGCTTTGTGTCTAGGGAACAGGGCATGCCAGGCCACGAGAGGGGTCCTGAAACCTTGGCGGTGGCTGCTCCGGTCCGACCCCGCCCCATTAAGCATTGCCTTTGCGTGTGTGTCCTCTCTGGAACTTCTGTAGCAGCCTGACACTGGGGCCAACTTGCCTTTACTCTCTTTTCTATGAAGAACACGTGTGCAGAAACTGTGACAAATCCATTGATCCTGATATTTTTATTGTTGAAGTCTCGTTGATTCTCTATGAATAATTTCTATTTGATTGTACTGTGTAGAGTTAATACCCACTAGAGATACGTTAATAAAACTATCAATGCATAGTGTAACACAGGATAGCAAGATTTTTTGTGAACAATTTATATAGAAGAGTAAGTTGTTTTTTAAGTGTTAGGCACATTTCTTTTAGGAACTTAAAATGTTACAAGAGTTTTTTAAACATTCAATATTTTTAATTATAAGAAACATTTGTTACTAGAGCCAGTTATTTCAGGTGTTCTAATTGGAGTATTGATTTTATTACCTCATATACCTCTAGAATGCCACATGTTCTGTTGGAGATAAAATTGCACAATAAATGTTAAGTTTCTGTTAAGTGTTTTAGCTTGCTTTTTGCATCTTTCTCCAGTTTATTCAAGACGCTTTTCTGGGTATTTTTTTCTTTAACAAAACTTTTTTTTTTTTTTTTTTGCCTTGACACTAGAGCTTTTCTGCTTGACTCAGAATGCCAAGAAAATGTTACATGCGTAATACCCATGTAAAAGATAGTTATGTCAGGGAACTGACCAGAACTCATCCAAAAAATCCGTTTGATCTATTGAATGAAAGGGACAACCAGTGATGAAGTAAAAGTGACACGTGATCCAAAGTTTCTGTCCAGCATTTTGTACATTCACACTTTAAACATACATGCTCCTATAGTTCCATCATTCAAGGAGAGGAGGAACGCTACAGTTTCTCTTGACCTTTTAACAGTCAACAGATGTTGATTGTTTATGAACAGTGACCTCCTTACAAAAGCTAAATGAAAAGGGAAGTCGCTCAGTCGTGTCCGACTCTTCACGACCCCGTGGACTCTGACGGGCTCCTCCGTCCATGGGATTCTCCAGGCAAGAGTACTGGAGTGGGTTGCCATTGCCTTCTCCAGGGGATCTTCCTGACCCAGGGATCGAACCCGGGTCTCCCACGTTGTAGGCAGACGCTTTACCATCTGAGCCAAAAGCAAAGTAGTGTGGCTAAATGAGGTGGCATGGTGGCTTCCCACTAGTTATTACATAAATCTGACATCTCAAATATTATTGAGCAGTGAGACTGAATGTATCATTCATAAGTTAGACCAAGTAAAAACTAATACATTTTTTCATTTAGGGAAAATTTTATTTTTGCACTACAAGGTGAGTGTCCTAAACAGTAGTTTGGGATGCAAAAGAAATTTAGTCCAAATAATTTGAGTTTGAATTGGGATATCAATTAAAATGAAATTTAAATTATTTTACTATTCTAAAGCATTGAAACAGGATTAAGTAACTTGGGTTTTTAATATTTTGTAGCAGGTCACACAGTAAAAGCTACAAATCAAACAAATGTTAGGAACAAATTCAGCAAGGTTGCAGGAAACAAGATCAGTATATGAAAATCAACTCTACACACTAGCAACACTCTGAAACTTAAACAATTTTATTTTCAATCATATCAGAAACAAACCCTTAGGAATAAATTTTAAAAACTAAGTGCCAGACTTGTACTCGGCAGACTACAATACATTAGTGGAAGAAATTTTAAAAGTTCTACTAAATAACTGGGAAGATAGATACTCCATGATAATGAAGTGGAGGAATCAATGTTGTTAAGATGGCAATACTTCCCAGATTGATCTACGAGTCCATTGCAATTCCTAACCAAATCTCAGGTGACCTCTGCAGAAATTGACAACCTTATCCTAAAGTTCTCATAGAAATGCAAACAATGCTTATATTTGTGGTCAGTTGCTTTTTAACAAGGGTGCTAAGATAATAAGGAAAGAATAGCCTTTTTGACAAATTATTCTGAGTCACTAGGATATCCACATCCAAAAGAAAGAAGTTGGACCCACACTTTTATACCATGTGCAAAAGGTAATTCAAAATAAATGGAAGAGCTAAAACTACAAAACTCTTGGAAGAAAACAGGAGTAAATCTTGGGTTAAACAATAGTTTTTTTAAATATGACACTGGAAAGTATAACTGATAAAGATAAATTGTACTTCTTCATCAGTTAAAAACTTATGTTTCCAAAAGCAACAAAAAGCCCACAGAATGATAGGAAATACTTGCAAATTATACATCTGATAAAAGAGTTGTAGCCAGAATATATAGATCTTTTACAACTCAATAATAAAGACAACCTAGTTAATTAAAGCACAAATAACCTACTTAAAAGTGGGCAAGGGTTCTGAATATACATATCTCCAGTGAAGATACATACAAATGGCCAGTAAGCACGTGAAAAGATGGTTAACACCACTTGTCATTTAGGAAAATGCAAACTAAGCCACAGTGAAATTGCAGTGGAAAAGGTAATGTGATAATGTATCAGATGGGGTATGGAAAGATGAAATACCCATACACTGCTGGTAAGAATGTAAAATGGTGTTAGTCACTTTGAAAAACAATTTGGCAGTTCCTTAAAAAGTTAAACGTAGTTTGACCCATCAATTCCACATCAATTCCATATATACCCAAGAGAATTGAAAACATATGTCTACACAAAAGCGTGTACATAAATATTCATAAGAGCTTTCTTTACGATACCGAAAAGTGAAGTCAGTTGACATCCATCAGGTGATAAATGGACAAATAGAATGTGATACATCTACAAAATGGAATGTTCAGTTATCAAAAAGGAATGAAATACATACTACATGGATGAACCCTTTTAAGTTGATTATACGTTCATGCAATATATTTACTGAGAGCCTGATCGCCTGGCACCATATCAGGTACTGTGTCCCAAGAATGGAATAATACTTAGCTGATGGCTAAGTAACTTATTAGCAGAAAAAGGACCAACACCTATTACGAGAAAATTCCAAGTTCCACTGAGCAACTCGTTCTCCCAATATATTTTTTAAAAACTGCATCAGTCATAAAAAGAGAAAATACATGTCTGTCTCTGTCATACAAAGATAATTCAATCTGAACATCTCAGCCAAAGTACATGCCAGTTCTGTCGGGGTCCAGTCTCGGCAGGATCCAGGGGGTACCCTCAGGGTGAACGGCGTCGGCGAGAGAGAGAAGACATGTGAGACCAGCCTTGATAGGGCCAAGTCTGTGTTTTAGTTTTTGACAACAGGTTTTATACCCTTTCTCAGAACGTTTTCAAGGTACAAGATGCTTACTCATGATTACACAGGATTAGTATTACATCATTTTGTGTTTTAGGAAAAGCAGGATGTTTTTTGCTTTCTAATTCTATAGTAATTCTTAGCACATGATCTTCTGGCCTTGGGGCTATTAACATTTTATGCAGGTCAGGTGAATGTAGACCTATTTTCCATTTCTATGGTGACCTTAACCGAAAGGTAGCAGTCTCATAGGGCAACAGTACAGAGTAGAGTATAACCTTGTTAACATAAAAACTAATCCTTCTGCAGAAGTTGTCAGTTGCGTTTATCTAAGAAGTTTACCCCACACTGACTCTGCGACTTTGGTGAGGCAGCTTCTGCCTAGCACTCCTGGCTGACAATTAACAACCATCTCATTGTTACCACAGTAGGGCTAAGCTCTTATTTCTCTAGATCTTTAACTATATTAACAATGGTTTCTATAACACAACCTTAGCACATTAAGAGCAAAAACACAGCAAGCAAATGTTAACCCAATCACCACCTTTAGAATAAATTTTCTTACGTTTTCTAATAGGACTCCTTCACCCCCCAAAAAGGCTCTATGTCTATTAGGGCCTTTATATGATCAGGTTCTTTATGCTGTTTTATGATTAGGGTATTATGAGCAGTCATGCATATTAGTACCAAGGGCGTAAATGCATTTGGCTAACAAACTACCAGCAAAGGAGTTTAAATTAAAACACTCCTTTCACCCTGGATAATCTCATAAAATACCACCACCTGGGAAACATTGATTAAAGTTTTAAATTGATTCTTATTTGGGAAGAGATCGGGGAAGGCCTTCTGCCTGTGTCACAGAAATTATGGAGTAGTCTATTGAGGCAGGCATCAGAAAGACATATCATCTTTAAGGTGAGCGCCAGGGGCAGCCTTTCGGAATCCCTGAAAACCTGATCTGCCTTGCCTTCAGGCTTTCTCCTCGTGACCTTGTCATGGGTGGGATCTCAGTGAGCTGGCCTTTTCGAAACCCCTGAAAACTTGATCCGCCTTGCCCGTCAGGTTTTCTCCGTCATGGCCTTGTCGTGGGTAGGGTCTCGTGTGTTGGCTCCCAGCACAGTTCAGGGAATTATTCATGTATAATTTGATGTGCTCCCAAACCCTGGTTGATTCATTCTCTTTCTTGTAATTCCCCGCTCCACTTAAAGCTGTCTTTCAGGCCTCACATAAGACACCATCTTAGTGATACAGACCTGGTGTTTCAGCCAGTCTGTCAGGAAATAGAGGGCACAGTCGATTTGAGAAGAATTTGATAAGAACACAGTCCAAGGGCGTGAGCAGGTTAGCCTGAAACTACAGTGGGGAGTGGTATCTAGACCTTGCGTTGGCAGGGTGCCGTCAGCCTGAAGAGGTGAGCAGTGGGGGCCCTGGAATCAGGAGTCCCTGCTAGGAAATGTGGTCTCCATGAGAGGAGATACGGCTGGACTCCGCAAAGCCTGCAGGAAGGAGCCAGGAGAGTCAGCACGCTCACCTCCCTCTCTCTGTCTCCTGGCGCGCCTGTGGCCCAAAGCGCCTGGAAAGCAAAGGGCAGCGGAACGGAAGCCCTTACAGGTCAGCCCCCCGGGACTCAGAGCAAAGGTGGAGACGGGGTCAAGGGAAGAAGTGAGTCACAGCTGATAAGGGACGAGTTGGAGAATCCAGAGGGTCTGTTTGGGCCCCCTTCACTGAAATCCTGAGAGTTGACTTCTTTACAGAAATGACATTTTAGTTCTTAATAATTTGAAGAGTTAACATCTCAAGCCAGTAGTTTAATGCTCTGCTACCATTGTCGCGGTGCATCTTCTTACGGCCTGTGAGGAAAACTCGATAGGATCCCTTGTTCAGCAGATGAGGGAACTAATGCTTAGCGACATGGACCCAGGGTCGCAGCTGGTGGTGGTGGCGTGCTGAAGGCAAGATGCTCATCCAGGCATCCAGCTCCAGGTGAGGAGCCCAGGCCTCACCCATGCCAGTAAAACTGGTCTCTGAAGACCTTCGAGGCTGAAAAAAGAATTGCAACAATAACGCTGATAAAA
Organism: Cervus elaphus; assembly: GCF_910594005.1. Taxonomy (NCBI): domain Eukaryota; kingdom Metazoa; phylum Chordata; class Mammalia; order Artiodactyla; family Cervidae; genus Cervus; species Cervus elaphus. The sequence continues at coordinate 59,801,928 of NC_057831.1, read as the reverse complement.
CTGGCATGGAAGTCACTCAGTCGTGTCTGACTCTGCGACCACGTGGACCATGCGGTCCATGGAATTCTCCAGCCCAGAATGCTGGAGTGGGTTGCCTTTCCCTTCTCCAGGGGATCTTCCCAACCCAAGGACCGAACCCAGGTCTCCCACATTGCAAGCAGATTCTTTACCAGCTGGGCCACGTGGGAAGCCCGCAACTACCTCTTAAGTCTACCCAGCTTTGATCAAGTTATAATTCACCTGTTCATATGGCCTGAGAAAACTGCTCAAAATCCTAAAAACAAAAAATGCCCCAATGAATATTGGTGCAATTCCTGGGTCCCAGGTGAGTCTTGTTTCTGATTCAGTCCTGAAGATCCGTAGAGACGCAGTCTTAATGCCTGTATCAGTAGTCCTCTGTATTCACTGATCCTGATGTTTAAAACACATGTTTGCTTCTATAAATAAATGAGTGAATAGATGATTGATCACAATAGGTAAGGTAGAGTGAGAAACATCAAAATAGACTCTCTTGAACTTGTTCTGATCCATTGTCAAATTTTAATCAATTAGGTTAAAACGTGGGCTTGAAATACAACTTTCATTCTCACCTAACAAAAATGTTATGGACCACAGTGGTTATGATTCCAGGCTTTGACTGTCAAAGGTCTGAGTTTGAGCCTTGGTCAGGAAACCAAGATCCTACAAGTTGCATGACATGGCCAAAAAAAAAAAATGTCATGGACCAGATTAGTTTTGATTTTTTTTTTTTAACTTCTTTACTACTAGAAACTAAAAATTTGTCAAGGCACAGTATATATAAGAATATCACTAATGAAATACCGTGAACAATAAACTGTGTGGTTGGACACACACACAGAGACCAGAAAATGTGTAAATATAGGCCGTTTTTAAAGGCTAAGGTCCACTTCCCAGCAGTAAGTGAGATTTAAAACATTCTTCAGTATCTGCGAGATTCTAGAAAGAAACGCAGGCCCTGGCAAGATGTGAGGAACTGGGGTAGGGAAATGTGTTCTAGTCTGTCTCTTTCTTGGTCCCAATGACAATGATTGCTTTCTCCTTCCTGGCAACGCAGAAGCATTTTCAATTCAATTTTTAAAACATAATAATTGTGTTTGATTGTGACTTGTTATGTTTTCTACTAACACATTGTACTAAATAATTACCCTTTCATTTCTTAAGTAATTTTGGGTATTTTTTTTTTTCTGTGACTGCAGAAGAATGTCAAAGTAAAAACTAGGCACGTGACATGTGAAATATATGTTAGCTTTAAAATTAGTAAAGGTTAGATTATTCTGTCACATTTCTCTTTAAGGATGCTTAATGAGGAAAATCTCATGAATCTACTGTGAACTATAAACATATGTTTAATGAAGAAGTGAGTAACCCTGATGAAATGCATAAAGGAAGACATTTCTTTGAAGTGTCATTAATAATTGAGAAGTTATGAATAAAACAAATTTAGATACTGTCTAATTCAGCAGGCAATTACTATCACTTGTAGAAAAGTGAGGCCCAGAACATTCTAGTAACCTGTTCAAGTTCATGTGGCTGTTTGCTAGCACTGCCTGCATGAATATCAAAACTCTAGGGCCCTGGAACCACAAAAGTTTTTACAGCTACTTGTCCACCTTTCTTGTTGGTTCTTCCCTTTTTTCCCTTGGCCGCCAGGAAGCCCAATGTTAAGTTATAGCCCAGCTGCAGCTTCCCTTAGCTCACATTTTCCAGTCTGCTTATTCTCAACCACCACCTCTGGCCATCATTTTCTATTCTCATCTTTGCATTCATCTTTGAAAGTTTATTTTAACAGTGCTTTATTATTATGAGCTATTTTTACCTGGAAATAGAGGAAGTATGGAGGATAAGTATATTAAAATGCTTCCCAGAATATATATTGTCACCTTCAAAAGCTAATCCCCAGAAAGGCACCTCTTTCTGCCACCTACCCCATCCACCCCTCCCCAACTCTAACAAAAACAATTCAGACTACTTGTCCCAACTTACCTGTCCGGAATCTGTCTTCTCAACCCTTGTGGTCACTTCCCTGCCAGGATTCTCTCCCCTCTTTGCCTGCAATGAGGATAAGAATCTGGTGGATGACGGAGAAAGACAAATATCATATGATACCTTTTATATATGAAATCTTAAAAAAAAAAAAGTGGTTACAGATGAACTTATTTACAAAACAGAAATAGAGTCACAGGTGTAGAAAGCAAACTCACGGTTATCAGGGAGAAGAAGGGAGGGAGGGGTAAATTGGGAGGCTGAGATGGACATAAACACACCCAGTACATAAAATAGAAAACCAGCAAGGACCTACTGCAGACCACAGGGAACGCGCCTCAATACCCCAACGCCCTGTACGGGAAAAGAATCTAAAAAAGAACCAGCAAGGACCTACTGTAGACCACAGGGAACGCGCCTCAATACTCCAACACCCCGTACGGGAAAGAATCTAAAAAAGCGTGGATATATGTATATGTGCAACTGACTTGCTTTGGTGTACAGTGGAAACTAATACAACTTTTAAATTAACTAAACTTCAATAATTCAAATTGAATCTGGCGATAAGGAAAAATGAGGAACTTGTCCAGAGGTGATGACATGTGATGTCCAGGGTACCTGCTCCCTCTCTCTCTGGGACCCTAGTCAGTCAGGAGACGTTGAGCAGAACCCCCTCTGAACAAGGACCTGTTGTCCGACACAAGTGGGAAGTAGAAGTAACTTAGGGAGTGAGAAGCGGTGGTTTTAAGCTACCAAGGTCTCAAAGTTACCTTGTTACTGCGGCATAACTTAGTCTATCTGGACTCACACACACACTAAAAGAGTTTAACTGTTAGGGCAAAGACCACTCTGAAAATCTTATGAAAACTTGGAACTCTCCCTGGATACACTGAGAATTTCCCAGGAAATTCCAAGGGATTCTTACGCTAAGTTTTGTCCGTGGTCCCCATGTTAGGAACTCCTACTAATCTAGCACCTTCTCCTCAGCTCTGAATCACTTTTTCCCTGGCAGCTGATCCTGCAGCTGTTTTTTTTTTCCTCTTAGCAGTTGTTGGCTACATTGAAAGACTTTGCAGTCACATATGTTGTATTAAAAGTAGTATGCCCAAATGACTAGGCTAGAAAGAGGCTATATCAGAAAGACAAATGGACGAACCTGTTCCAAAGTTGAAATCCCACTTTTAAGGAAGCATTGTGCTGGGACTTCCCAGCGCAGTGCGGCGGCTACTGAAGCCCACGCACCTGGAGGCCATGGTGCGGAGCGAGAGAAGCCCCCGCAGCCGGAAGCCTGAGCCACAGTGAGGAGCCGCCCCACTCGCCGCAACTAGGGAACGGCCGCGTGCAGCAGAGAAGGCCTGGCCCAGCCAGAAATATTAGTATTAATTAATTAATCGATAATAAACATCACCTGCACAAAATGAGCAAACATTTTTTTTTAAAAAACATTGTGCTGCAATCCTTGTTGAAGCAAAGCAGCTTTGCTCCCCAAATACCCTAAAATAGAATGCATATACCTTCTCAAAATGACGCCCAGCCTTAATCTGGTGGGTTCTTCAATATTAATACTAAGAACTTTATGGTATACTAATAAAAATATTTATTAGAAAACATTTCCTAAGGATGGTTCTTCTGTGCTAGAAACAATCCCTCCCGCTTTGCTAAGCAGACAAGCCTGCCCATTTATATTGCAGGCAGGCAGGCGCTGCAGACTCAGTCACCCACATTATTCCCGCTTGCTCCTGCGTCCCTTCCTCCCCTCACTCTAATCAGAAAAGCAAATGCAGTTGTTTGAGTGCCTTTACTCTACACCGCGATATCTGTTCAGCGAGCAGATGTTCCTATTGCCTAGGTGCCAAGTGTCTAACCAGGAAAATACTTGGGGAGAATGTTTAAAATCTGGTCACTTAAATTTGTCCCCAAAGTAAAGCAATTTTTACATACAAGTCATCAGACAATGATCCAGTGTTTTTGTAAAATGACTTTAAAATCATAGTTGTTTTTTTTTTTTTTTTACTTTTTTTATCGGAGTATAATTGCTTTGCAGGGCTGTGTTATTTTCTGCTGTACGATGAAGTGGATGGGCTGTATGTTTACAAATATCCCCTCGCTCTTGAAGCTCCCTCCCACCCCTCACAGCACCCTTCTAGGTCATCAGAGCCCGCCAAGCTGAGCTGCCCGGGCTCTAGAGCTGAGCCCCACAAGCCAGCTCCGTCACATGTGATGGTGAATATGTATCAGGGCCACTCTCCCGGTGCATGCCGCCCTCCTCTGCCCCCTGTGTTCACACGTCTGTTCGATGCATCTGCATCTCTGCTCCTGGACTGCAAATACATTCCCCTATACCACTTTTCTAGATTCCATACACATGCATTAATATACGTCATTTTTCTCTTTCTCACTTCACTCTGTATGGCAGACTCTAGGCTCATCCACCTCACTATGAATGACACAATTTCATTCCTTTGCATGGCTGAGTAATATTCCATTGTGTATATGGACCACCTCTTCTTTATCCATTTATCTGTCGGTGGACATCTAGGTTACTTCCATGTCCTGGTTACTGGAGATAGCACCACAGTGAACACTGAGGTACGTATGTCTTTTGAATTCTGGTTTTCTCGGTATATATGCCCAGGACTGGGATTGTTGTGTCATATTATTTTTTGTCTCTTCCTCCTCCAGTTCTTTTCCAACAACTAACAAGAACTGGTTTTATTTCCATCTTCCTTTTGAGCTATCTGACACAAACACTCACTTTTGTTTTATTTTTTCTTTCTTAAGCATTTATTGAGCCTTCAGTATGTGTAGGCACTGTGCAAGTGGGTGGTCCTGGGCCTGTCCTTGGGTCTCCGATTCCCTATCACCAGGGGAAGATGGGATCTGAAGGAAAGAATCTTGTGGTCTTTGCAGAGTGACATGGTGCGGCTTTCACACCGACCGCAGCGGTTCTCTGGGCTCCAACCGGTGGGCTCTGGTGGAGAGAATCAGAAATAGCCCCAGTGCGACCTAGTCTTGTTGAGACGAGGAAGTGGGCTACTCCCAGAATCGTGCCTGCTCAGCTTCCCCCAGAACACAGCTCAGAATCAACACGGCAGGGTCCAGGTGAGCCCCTTACACTCTACCAGCTACGGCTGATTTTACTGCTCGTTTAAAAGCATCCACAGCCATTTTTTAAATGCATTGCTGGACGTGAAGAGTTTTACTCTGAAGTCCTGTAATTAAAGCCTGCATTGTAATGAAAAACTCCTAGTTAAATCTTTACTCTTAAAAAACCATAATTTTTTTTTAGCAGATTGGAAAGAAAAGGCTGAATAACTTTCAAAATAATTGCAAGTGACAGCGCTTCGTCTTCAAGAGAATAGAAATATATTCTGTTAGAAATATATCACATGGCTCCAAGGATGCTGAAGTTGAAATAATTTTTTTATTAATAAATTATCTTCCTTCTAGCTTGGTGGCTAGGATTGTATTAGTATAGTAGTAGTATTACAAATACTACTAGTATTTGTAATCAAAATCTTCAATGTATTTGTAAAAGAAGAAAATGTCTATTCCATTGATGACCCTGCAAATAGGTCATCCTATTATCTATCATGATAACCTGTTGCTCTCATATCGTTTATGACATTATTGTGTATACTTGTGTGATTCTCTGTATAAAGTTTGCATGCCTCATCAGACTTCTAATTCTATAATGTCAGGATTTGTTCATCTTTTAATACATTTTGCCTGTCACAGAATCTTACATACTGTCTGGAGTGCCAAAACATGTTTAACGTGTTAGTGTTCTATGCTCATAGGTGTATATTGTACATAGATGATGAACACAGCAAGAAGTTCATAAAGATTTGAAGAGGTTTGTGAGAGGAGACTTAGGTCGTCCTCACCGTGGTCAGTGAAGCAGGGCCAGACATCAGTGACACCATCTCATTCCACTCCCTCAGTTGTAGAGAACCTAGGCGTATCCTGAGCTGCGGTGGAGAGTGAAGACAGATAGGAAACCCCCAAGAAATAATTCTGTATATCGTCGCTGTAATTTGAAAAGTGAGAATATATGTTAGTTACATAGGCTTGCAGAAATGTAAATGTCCATCATCTTCACAAATGTTGGAAGACGCAGGTTTAGTTGTCCAAACTATTCTGTACACGCAGCAGCTAGAGGGGATTTGCAGGGGGCACAGTGGTGAAGAGCCCGCCGGCCAATGCAGGAGACGCAAGAGATGGGGGGGTTGATCCCTGGGTCGAGAAGATCCCCTGGGGAAGGAAAAGGCCACCTGCTCCAGTACTCTGACCTGGAAAAGTCCAGGGACAGGGGAGCTAGCACGCTCCATACAGTCCACAGGGCTGCAAAGAGCTGGACACGAATGAGCAGCCTCACAGTAGCAGCAGTGGCTAGGATGTGTACACAGAGACGCACGCGCACACACCCAGCTGCTGCTGCCACAGTACCTGGCGTCAAATACAGGGCAGAGACCTCGGAGGACAGGGGGCCCGATGGAAATCCCAGCCCCAGGACATCCTGGCTGTGTCACTGTGGGCAAGTTATTGAAAGCAAAGTCAAAGGTTCCTTATCTGTAAAACACCTACCGCTTTGAACTAACAGAAGAATTGAAGTTAACATCTTACTATTTGATTTTTGTCTCATCTTTTCTTTATCCCTCGTTTAGGATTTACTGAATATTTATTATGATTCCATTTTATCTCCACTGTTGGCCTATTAGCTGTACCTCTTTGTGTGAGGTTTTATTTTGGATTGTTTCAGCATTGCTAAAACAGTGTCCTTTAGCCTTGCTCGGGCCGCCTTGAAATGTAAGCAGAACTGTTCGTTAACAGTGAGAGATTCTTCCATTTCTCTGTTCTGACCTGTTGTGCTACTGCTGCCATATATTTTATTTTTTTATTTTTTGCCAAATATTTTAATTCTAATTTTATGGGTTTTGAAACTCAATTCCACTTTGGTCAAAGAATATACTTTGCATGATTGAAGTCCTTTTAATTTTATCAACACGTGTTTTATGGTGAAGCATAAGGTCTTTATTGGTAAATAATCTGAGTGAACTTCTAAAGAATGTGTATTTCTGTTTCAGGATGGAATGTACTACAAATGTCAAATAGATCAAGTTAGAGTATAGTGTTGTTCACATCTTCTACATACTTATATAGAAGACTTTCAGACTGTGTCTGTTGATTATTGTGAGAGGAGCATTGTGTGGATTTATCTATTTCTCTTCCAGTTCTATCAGTTCTTGCCTGACATATTTTGAAACTCTGTTAGATAATGAGGCTGATTTCTTTAACCAAGAAACCGGAATTTATATCTTCAGGGAAACATTATTCTTCAAATCAATAATTACCTTGAAAGGACTTGAACTCAGTATATGATAACAATATTCATGTTGTTTCTGGGGCTCCTCCTACAGAATGAAATGATGAGCCACAAACACAAAATAGATTTCACTATAGTGCTCCTTATTTATTAACCTCAAATAATGATAGCTAGCTTACCATCCACATGCATAAGTCTTAGATCCAAGTGGTTTTCACTGCTTCACCCCAAATTCCATTTATCCTCAAAAGGTGAAGATATCTATCACTTCATCAGCCTAGTTTTACAAACAAATTACAAATACCATAGTTAACTCCCAAGCAGGTGTTCCAAACATATCCTAAAGATGGCAGCATTGTTAGAATAAGACAAGAGTCTCACAGGGACTATTTTTAAAGGAACATTTACTTGCACTTTAATGTTTATTGAAAATATGTTGATATTATTTTAAGATCATACTTTGAATACAATTCCAGATTTACTCCCAATAATTAATTATGTAATAATGCATATGTATTAATTATGTAAGAATTATGTAAGAATGCATATGTAAGAGTTCCAAAGAATACCAAGGAGAGATAAGAAAGCCTTCCTCAGTGATCAATGCAAAGAAATAGAGGAAAACAACAGAATGGGAAAGACTAGAGATCTCTTCAACAAAATTAGAGATACCAAGGGAACATTTCATGCAAAGATGGGCTCAATAAAGGACAGAAATGGTAGGGACCTAACAGAAGCAGAAGATATTAAGAAGAGGTGGCAAGAATAAACAGAACTATACAAAAAAGATCTTCATGACCTAGATAATCACAATGGTGCGATCACTCACCTAGAGCCAGACATCCTGGAATGTGAAGTCAGGTGGGCCTTAGGAAGCAGCACTATGAACAAAGCTAGTGGAGGAGATGGAATTCCAGTTGAGCTATTTAAACCCTGAAAGATGATGCTATGAAAGTGCTGCACTCAATATGCCAACAAATTTGGAAAACTCAGCAGTGGCCACAGGACTGGAAAAGGTCCATTTTCATTCCAACCCCAAAGAAAGGCAATGCCAAAGAATGCTCAAACTACCACAAAATTGCACTCATCTCACACGCTAGTAACATAATGCTTAAAATTCTCCAAGCCAGGCTATATGTGAACTGTGAACTTCCAGATCTTCAAGCTGGTTTTAGAAAAGGCAAAGGAACCAGAAATCAAATTGTCAACATCCACTGGATCATCGAAAAAGCAAGAGAGTTCCAGAAAAACATCTATTTCTGCTTTATTGACTATGCCAAAGCCTTTGACTGTGTGGATCACAACAAACTGTGGGAAATTCTGAAAGAGATGGGAATACCAGACCACGTAACCTGCCTCTTGAGAAACCTGTATGCAGGTCAGGAAGCAACAATTAGAACTGGACATGGAACAACAGACTGGTTCCAAATAGGAAAAGGAGTACGTCAAGGCTGTAGATTGTCACCCTGCTTATATAACTTCTATGCAGAGTACATCATGAGAAACGTTGGGCTGGAAGAAGCACAAGCTGGAATCAAGATTGCTGGGAGAAATATCAATAACTTCAGATATGCAGATGACACCACCCGTATGGCAGAAAGTGAAGAGGAACTAAAGAGCCTCTTGATGCAAGTGAAAGAGGAGAGTGAAAAAGTTGGCTTAACGCTCAACATTCAGAAAACGAAGATCATAGCATCTGGGCCCATCACCTCATGGCAAATAGATGGGGAAACAGTGGAAACAGTGACAGACTTTATTTTTTGAGGCTCCAAAATCACTGCAGATGGTGATTGCAGTCATGAAATTAAAAGACGCTTACTCCTTGGAAGGAAAGTTATGACCAACCTAGACAGCATATTAAAAAGCAGACATTACTTTGTCAACAAAGGTCTGTCTAGTCAAGGCTGTGGTTTTGGGGGAGGAGCCAAGATGGCAGAGGAGTAGGACGGGGAGACCGCTTTCTCTCCTACAAATTCATCGAAAGAACAATTGAACGCAGAGCAAACTTCACAAAACAACTTCTGATCGCCAGCTGAGGTCATCAGGCGCCCAGAAAAGCAGCCCATTGTCTTCGAAAGGAGGTAGGACAAAATATAAAAGATAAAAAGAGAGACAAAAGAACTAGGGACGGAGATCCATCCCAGGAAGGGAGTCTTAATAGAGGGAGTTTGCAAATACCAGGAAACCCTCGCACTGGCGGGTCTGGGGGAAGGTTTTGAATCTCGGAGGGCAACCTGACTGGGAGGGGAAAAATAAATAAAACCCACAGATTACAAGCCTAAAAGCAAGTCCCAGCAGAAAAGTGCCCCAGATGCCCGCATCCGCCACAAGCAAGTGGGGGCGGAACGGAGAGGAGCGGGCGGCATTGCTCAGGGTAAGGACTGGGCCTGAGTGCCCTGAGGACAATCAGAGGGAGCTTTTGTGAGTTGCCAACTTAAACTGTGGGATAGCAAGAGACAGAGAGATAATTAACCGGCCCGAACACACTACCGGCCGTTCACAGAACAAAGGGACCGAGCAAGTCCAGAGGAGCTAGCCGGCTGCGGACCGGCCCATCCCCGCCGGAGGCAGGAGGCAGGGGGGAGGGGAAGGGGCAGGCTCGGCCCCAAGGACCGCATCCCCTGCCGCACTGCAAACAGGCCTCCAGTTTCTAACCAAAGACCTCCTGAGACTCTGGATGGTCTACATCCGCCGGGGGGGTCGCGGCGAGACACAGGGCACACGCACCCGACTGGCACGGGCGGGGACTGGGGCTGGGGACGTGGAGGGCAGAAGGCGCGCCGCACCCGGGGAGAGTGCGCCCGTCAAGCCCCTGGCTGCCTGAGCTGCTCGGGCGGGAAGGCACAAAACGCAGGCGCAGCCGAGTCCGCGCTTTTGTGGAACACCCGAAAACTGGAACTGCACGCAACGCAGGGCCCGCTCCATATAGAGCAGCCGGGATCCTGAGCAGCGCAGACCGAGAAAGCAGCGCCAGCCTCTCCCGGCAGCGCCAGCCCCTCCCCGCAGCGCCAGCCCCTCCCAGTAGCGCGACAGAACTAGCTACTTGAACAAGAGACCACCTCTGCCCGCCTGTGTCAGGGCGGAAATGAGGCACTGAAGAGACCGGCAAACAAAAGCCAAATAAACAAAGGGAACCGCTTCAGAAGGGACCGGTGCAACAGATTAAAATCCCTGTAGAAAACACCGACTACGCCGGAAGGGGCCTGTAGATATCGAGAAGTGTAAGCTGGAACGGGGAGCTATCTGAAACTGAGCCAAACCCACACTGACCGCAACAGCGCCAGAGAAATTCCTAGATATATTTTTACTTTTTTTTTAATTAAAAAATTTTTTTTCTTTTTTCTTTTTTCTCTTTTTCTTCTAAAATTCCCTATTACTTCCCCATTACTCCTTAACTTTCATTTTCAAAGATTTTTACGATTTTTTTAATTAGGAAAAATTTTTTTTTCTTTTTTTTTTCCTTTTCTTTTTTCTCTTTCTTTTCTTTTTCTCTTATTTCCTTTTAAAGTCCTCTATTAGTTCTCTACTACTCCTTAATTTTCATTTTCATTTCACTATAACCTCGCAAAAAAAAAAAAAAAAAAAAGACAAGCCCTATTTTTAAACTGAACTTCATATATATTTCTAAAATTTTTTGTGCTTTTGTTTTTGTTTTTAATATTGTATTTTTAAGAGTCTAACCTCTACTCTAGATTTTTAATCTTTGTTTTTCAGTATGTGATATAAATTTTGGACATTTAAGAATCCAATATTCAGTTCCCATTTTTATTCAGGAGTGTGTTGATTACTCTCTCCCACTTTTGACTCTCCGTTTTCTCCCCCAGATCACCTCTATTTCCTCCTTTCCCCTTCTCTTCCCAATCCAATTCTGTGAATCTCTGTGGGTGTCTGGGCTATGGAGAGCACTTTGGGAACAGAGAACTGCATAGAGCTGTCTCTCTCCTCTTGAGTCCCCCTTTTTCTCCTCCTGCTCATCTCTATCTCCCTCCTCCTCTCCTCTTCTTCATGTAACTCTGTGAACCTCTCTGGGTGTCCCTCATGGGGGAGAATCTTTTCACCATTAACCTAGAAGTTTTATTATCAGTGCTGTATAGTTGGAGAAGTCTTGAGATTACTGGAAGAATAAAACTGAAATCCAGAGGCAGGAGACTTAAGCCCAAAACCTGAGAACACCAGAAAACTCCTGACTACACGGAATATTAAGTAATAAGAGACCATCCAAAAGCCTCCATACCTACACTGAAACCAACCACCACCCAAGAGCCAGTAAGTTTCAGAGCAAGACATACCACGCAAATTCTCCAGCAACGCAGGAACATAGCCCTGAGCGTCAACATGCAGGCTGCCCAAAGTCACACCTAACATATAGACCCATCTCAAAACTCATTGCTGGGCACTCCATTGCACTCCAGAGAGAAGAAATCCAGTTCCACGCACCAGAACATCAACGCAAGCTTCCCTAACCAGGAAACCTTGACAAGCCAATCGTCCAACCCCACCCACTGGGTAAAACCTCCACAATAAAAAGGAACCACAGACCTCCAGAATACAGAAAGCCCACTCCAGACACAGCAATCTAAACAAGATGAAAAGGCAGAGAAATACTCAACAGGTAAAGGAACATGAAAAATGCCCACCAAGTCAAACAAAAGAGAAGGAGATGGAGAATCTACCTGAAAAAGAATTTAGAATAATGGTAATAAAAATGATCCAAAATCTTGAAAACAAAATGAAGTTACAGATAAATAGCCTGGAGACAAAGATTGAGAAGATGCAAGAAATGTTTAATAAAGACCTAGAAGAAATAAAAAAGAGTCAATTAAAAATGAATAATGCAATAAATGAGATAAAAAACACTCTGGAGGGAACCAAGAGTAGAATAATGGAGACAGAAGATAGGATAAGTGAGGTAGAAGACAAAATGGTGGAAATAAATGAAGCAGAGAGGAAAAAAGAAAAAAGGATCAAAAGAAATGAGGACAACCTCAGGGACCTCTGGGACACTGTGAAACGCCCCAACATTCGAATCATAGGAGTCCCAGAAGAAGAAGACAAAAAGAAAGGCCATGAGAAGATACTCGAGGAGATAATAGCTGAAAACTTCCCTAAAATGGGGAAGGAAATAGCCACCCAAGTCCAAGAAACCCAGAGAGTCCCAAACAGGATAAACCCAAGGCAAAACACCCCAAGACACATATTAATCAAATTAACAAAGATCAAACACAAAGAACAAATATCAAAAGCAGCAAGGGAGAAACAACAAATAACACACAGAGGGATTCCCATAAGGATAACAGCTGATCTATCAATAGAAACCCTCCAGGCCAGAAGGGAATGACAGGACATACTTAAAGTAATGAAAGAGAATAACCTACAGCCTAGATTACTGTACCCAGCAAGGATCTCATTCAGATATGAAGGAGAATTCAAAAGCTTTACAGACAAGCAAAAGCTGAGAGAATTCAGCACCACCAAACCAGCTCTTCAACAAATGCTAAAGGATCTTCTCTAGACAGGAAATGCAGAAAGGTTGTATAAACGTGAACCCAAAACAACAAAGTAAATGGCAACGGGACCACACCTATCAATAATTACCTTAAATGTAAATGGTTTGAATGCCCCAACCAAAAGACAAAGACTGGCTGAATGGATACAAAAACAAGACCCCTATATATGCTGTCTACAAGAGACCCACCTCAAAACAAGAGACACATACAGACTAAAAGTGAAGGGCTGGAAAAAAATATTTCACACAAACGGAGACCAAAAGAAAGCAGGAGTTGCAATACTCATATCAGATAAAATAGACTTTGAAATAAAGGCTGTGAAAAGAGACAGAGAAGGACACTACATAATGATCAAAGGATCAATCCAAGAAGAAGATATAACAATTATAAATATATATGCACCCAACATAGGAGCACCACAATATGTAAGGCAAACACTAATGAGTATGAAAGAGGAAATTAACAGTAACACAATAATAGTGGGAGACTTTAATACCCCACTCACAATTATGGATAGATCAACTAAACAGAATATTAACAAGGAAACACAAAGTTTAAATGACACAATGGACCAGCTAGACCTAATTAATATCTATAGGACATTTCACCCCAAAACAATCAACTTCACCTTTTTCTCAAGTGCACACGGAACCTTCTCCAGAATAGATCACATCCTGGGCCATAAATCTGGTCTTGGAAAATTCAAAAAAATTGAAATCATTCCAGTCATCTTTTCTGACCACAGTACAGTAAGATTAGATCTCAATTACAGGAAAAAAAATTGTTAAAAACTCAAACATATGGAGGCTAAATAACACATTTCTGAATAACCAACAAATCATAGAAGAAATCAAAAAAGAAATCAAAATATGCATAGAAATGAATGAAAATGAAAACACAACAACCCAAAACCTATGGGACACTGTAAAAGCAGTGCTAAGGGGAAGGTTCATAGCATTACAGGCTTACATCAAGAAACAAGAAAAAAGCCAAATAAATAACCTAACTCTACACCTAAAGCAATTAGAGAAGGAAGAAATGAAGAACCCCAGGGTTAGCAGAAGGAAAGAAATCTTAAAAATCAGGGCAGACTATGGAAAACAGTGTGGAGATTCCTTAAAAAACTGGAAATAGAACTGCCATATGACCCAGCAATACCACTTCTGGGCATACACACTGAGGAAACCAGATCTGAAAGAGACACATGCACCCCAATGTTCATCGCAGCACTGTTTATAATAGCCAGGACATGGAAGCAACCTAGATGCCCATCAGCAGATGAATGGATAAGGAAGCTGTGGTACATATACACCATGGAATTTTACTCAGCCGTCAAAAAGAATTCATTTGAACCAGTCCTAATGAGATGGATGAAACTGGAGCCCCTTATACAGAGTGAAGTAAGCCAGAAAGATAAAGAACATTACAGCATACTAACACATATATATGGAATTTAGAAAGATGGTAACGATAACCCTATATGCAAAACAGAAAAAGAGACACAGAAATACAGAACAGACTTTTGAACTCTGTGGGAGAAGGTGAGGGTGGGATGTTTCAAAAGAACAGCATGTATACTATCTATGGTGAAACAGATCACCAGCCCAGGTGGGATGCATGAGACAAGTGCTCGGGCCTGGTACACTGGGAAGACCCAGAGGAATCGGGTGGAGAGGGAGATGGGAGGGGGGATCGGGATGGGGAATAAATGTAAATCTATGGCTGATTCATATCAATGTATGACAAAACCCACTGAAATGTTGTGAAGTAATTAGCCTCCAACTAATAAAAAAATTAAAAAAAAAAAAAATCAGGGCAGAAATAAATGCAAAAGAAACTAAAGAGACCATAGCAAAAATCAACAAAGCTAAAAGCTGGTTTTTTGAAAAAATAAACAAAATTGAGAAACTGTTAGCAAGACTCATTAAGAAACAAAGGGAGAAGAACCAAATTAACAAAATTAGAAATGAAAATGGAGAGATCACAACAGACAACACTGAAATACAAAGGATCATAAGAGACTACTGCCAGCAGCTCTATGCCAATAAAATGGACAACTTGGATGAAATGGACAAATTCTTAGAAAAGTATAACTTTCCAAAACTGAACCAGGAAGAAATAGAAGATCTTAACAGACCCATCACAAGCAAGGAAATCGAAACTGTAATCAGAAATCTTCCAGCAAACAACAGCCCAGGACCAGATGGCTTCACAGCTGAATTCTACCAAAAATTTAGAGAAGAGCTAACACCTATCTTACTCATACTCTTCCAGAAAATTGCAGAAGAAGGTAAACTTCCAAACTCATTCTATGAGGCCACCATCACCCTAATTCCAAAACCAGACAAAGATGCCACAAAAAAAGAAAACTACAGGCCAATATCACTGATGAACATAGATGCAAAACTCCTTAACAAAATTCTAGCAAACAGAATCCAACAACATATTAAAAAAATCATACACCACGACCAAGTGGGCTTTATCCCAGGAATGCAAGGATTCTTTAATATCCGCAAATCAATCAGTGTAATACACCACATTAACAAATTGAAAGATAAAAACCATATGATTATCTCAATAGATGCAGAGAAAGCCTTTGACAAAATTCAACATCCATTTATGATTAAAACTCTCCAGAAAGCAGGAATAGAAGGAACATACCTCAACATAATAAAAGCTATATATATGACAAACTCACAGCAAGCATTACCCTCAATGGTAAAAAATAGAAAGCATTTCCCCTGAAATCAGGAACAAGACAAGGATGCCCACTCTCACCACTACTATTCAACGTAGTTTTGGAAGTTTTGGCCACAGCAATCAGAGCAGAAAAAGAAGTAAAAGGAATCCAGATAGGAAAAGAAGAAGTGAAACTCTCGCTGTTTGCAGATGACATGATCCTCTACATAGAAAACCCTAAAGACTCTTCCAGAAAATTACTAGAGCTAATCAACGAATATAGTAAAGTTGCAGGATATAAAATTAACACACAGAAATTCCTTGCATTCCTATACACTAACAATGAGAAAACAGAAAGAGAAATTAAGGAAACAATACAATTCACCATTGCAACTAAAAGAATAAAATACTTAGGAGTATATCTACCTAAAGAAACAAAAGACCTATACATAGAAAACTATAAAACACTGATGAAAGAAATCAAAGAGGACACAAACAGATGGAGAAACATACCATGTTCATGGATTGGAAGAATCAATATTGTCAAAATGGCTATACTACCCAAAACAATCTATAGATTCAATGCAATCCCTATCAAGCTACCAACGGTATTTTTCACAGAACTAGAACAAATAATTTCACAGTTTGTGCCGGACCTGCCGGCAAAACGAACAGGTCGAGGACGCAATCACCAGAGCACCTGAGAAATAAAAGACTCGGAAAGATGGGGTTGAGAGGGACGGAGTCAGCTTGTGACTGATTCTGACGACTTTATTGAGGGGTAACATACATATATATGCTAACAGGATTCATCAAATTTTAGATCAAAGACTTGCATACGTGCAGAACTGCAGACACTAGTTTTAGCTCAGGAGTTTTATCTTAACTCCAGCAGAGCATGGCACCAGCGTCTTACAATCAGTTAAAGACTGCCTAGACATAAACCATTCACAGGAGCCCGATAATCTTATCAGAGTCAGGAAAATGGGCAAATGGTGGCTGCAGCGATTTCCTTGAGGGAGGTGAGAAAGGCCAATTTGCACTTTAATAAATCAGGGGTGGCGGGACAGAGAGGGACCTCTTAGATCTCTCTCAGGGCCGAGAAGGGGCCTGAGCAGCCAGGCCGGCTCCCCGCAAGTTTGTATGGAAATACAAAAAACCTTGAATAGCCAAAGTAATCTTGAGAAAGAAGAATGGAACTGGAGGAATCAACCTGCCTGACTTCAGACTCTACTACAAAGCCACAGTCATCAAGACAGTATGGTACTGGCACAAAGACAGAAATATAGATCAATGGAACAGAATAGAAAGCCCAGAGATAAATCCACAAACCTATGGACACCTTATCTTCAACAAAGGAGGCAAGGATATACAATGGAAAAAAGACAACCTGTTTAACAAGTGGTGCTGGGAAAGTTGGTCAACCACTTGTAAAAGAATGAAACTAGAACACTTTCTAACACCATACACAAAAATAAACTCAAAATGGATTAAAGATCTAAATGTAAGACCAGAAACTATAAAACTCCTGGAGGAGAACATAGGCAAAACACTCTCCGACATGAATCACAGCAGGATCCTCTATGACCCACCTCCCAGAATATTGGAAATAAAAGCAAAAATAAACAAATGGGACCTAATTAAACTTAAAATCTTTTGCACAACAAAGGAAACTATAAGCAAGGTGAAAAGACAACCCTCAGATTGGGAGAAAATAATAGCAAATGAAGCAACAAAGGATTAATCTCAAAAATATACAAGCAATTCCTGCAGCTCAATTCCAGAAAAATAAATGACCCAATCAAAAAATGGGCCAAAGAACTAAACAGACATTTCTCCAAAGAAGACATACAGATGGCTAACAAACACATGAAAAGATGCTCAACATCACTCATTATTAGAGAAATGCAAATCAAAACCACAATGAGGTACCATTACATGCCAGTCAGGATGGCTGCTATCCAAAAGTCTATAAGCAATAAATGCCGGAGAGGGTGTGGAGAAAAGGGAACCCTCTTACACTGTTGGTGGGAATGCAAACTAGTACAGCCACTATGGAGAACAGTGTGGAGATTTCTTAAAAAACTGGAAATAGAACTGCTGTATGACCCAGCAATACCACTTCTGGGCATACACACTGAGGAAACCAGGTCTGAAAGAGACACGTGCACCCCAATGTTCATCGCAGCACTGTTTATAATAGCCAGGACATGGAAGCAACCTAGATGCCCATCCGCAGACAAATGGGTAAGGAAGCTGTGGTACATATACACCATGGAATATTACACAGCCATTAAAAAGAATTCATTTGAATCAGTTCTAATGAGATGGATGAAACTGGAGCCCATTATACAGAGTGAAGTAAGCCAGAAAGATAAGGAACATTACAGCATACTAACACATATATATGGAATTTAGAAAGATGGTAATGATAACCCTATATGCAAAACAGAAAAAGAGACACAGAAGTACAGAACAGACTTTTGGACTCTGTGGGAGAAGGTGAGGGTGGGATGTTTCAAGAGAACAGCATGTATATTATCTATAGTGAAACAGATCACCAGCCCAGGTGGGATGCATGAGACAAGTGCTCGGGCCTGGTGCGCTGGGAAGACCCAGAGGAATCGGGTGGAGAGGGAGGTGGGAGGGGGGATCGGGATGGGGAATACATGTAACTCCATGGCTGATTCATATCAATGTATGACAAAACCCACTACAATATTGTAAAGTAATTAGCCTCCAACTAATAAAAATAAATGAAAAAAAAAAAAAAAGACTATGGTTTTTCCAGTGGTCATATATGGATGTGAGAGTTGGACTATAAAGAAAGCTGAGTGCCAAAGAATTGATGCTTTTGAACTGTGGTGTTGGAGAAGATTCTTGAGTGCCTTGAACAGCAAGGAGATCCAACCAGTCCATCCTGGAGGAGATCAGTCCTGGGTGTTCATTGGAAGGACTGATGAAGCTGAAACTCCAATACTTTGGCCACCTGATGCCAAGAGCTGATTCATTTGAAAAGACCCTGACGCTGGGAAAGATTGAGGACAGGAGGAGAAGGGGACAACAGAGGATGAAATGGTTGGATGGCATCACCAACTCAGTGGACATGGGTTTGGGTGGACTCTGGGAGTTGGTGATGGACAGGGAGGCCTGGCATTCTGCGATTAGTGGGGTTGCAAGGAGTCGGACACGACTGAGCGACTGAAGTGAACTGATTCTGCCATAAGAAAGGAAATCCTGCCGTTTGCAGCAACATGTACGAACCATGTTTACAGGCATTATGCTCGGTAGAGTAAGTCAGACGGAGAAACACAAATACCATATGCTATCACTTCTACATGGAGTCTAAAAAAAAAACTTACAGAAACAGAGAACAGATTGGTGGACGGGCTGTGAAATGCATGAAATTGGTGAAGGGAGTCGATAAGTACAATCCTTCCAGTTATAAAAAAAAGTCCCGAGGATGTAACTTGCAGCACGGTGACTATAGCAGAAAGAAAAGTGTTAGTCGCTCAGTCATGTCCGACTCTTTGTGACCCCATGGACTGTACCCGCCAGGCTCCTCTGTCCATGGGATTCTCCAGGCAAGAATACTGGAGGGGGTTGCCCTTCCTTTCTCCAGGGGATCTTCCCAACCCAGGCATTGAACCCAGGTCTCCCACATTGCAGGCAGATTCTTTACCGTCTGAGCCACAAGCCACTAGGGAAGCCCAGGAATACTGGAGTGGGTTGCCATGCCCTTTTCCAGGGGATCTTTCTGACCCAGGGATCGCACCCTGGTCTCCTGCATTGCAGGCAGATTTTTTAACGTCTGAGCCACCAGGGAAGCCCCAGAGGGGACATTGTGGCTGCATGGGCCGGGGATCAAATCTGTGCCTCCTTCGTGGCAGGCAAGAATTCTACTACTGATCCACCCATGCACTGGTTAACAATGCTATACTGCCTGTTTGAAAATTACTAAGAGTAGTTCTTAAAAGTTCTCCTTACAAGAAAAAAACTTTGTAGCTATGACTGGTGATGGATGTTAACTTGTGGTGATCATTTTACAATGCATACAAATAGTGGCTCATAATGCTGTGTTTCTGAAACTTATATAATGTAATATGTCAGTTATACCTCAATAAAATTAAGTAAGTAAATAACTCATAAGAAATTTGAAGCCTCTTCATCTGAACACATGGCCAAGCTGGGAGGGGTGGTCCTACTGCAACACTAAGCCCATCTTCAGGATACAGCAAGGCCTTGGGTTTCAGCGATGTGAAGGTGGAGCTAAGAGACCTAGAAGGAGCCTTGCAGGCTGGGCAGAAAAGAAGTCCCAGGCAATGAAGGAAAGAGCTGTGACATCTATTTCATCCCTTCTGGAGGTCCAAACTTTTCCCCATTTAGAATAAGCTGAGAAATTTTATACCAAACACAACTGCCTGTAAAATTTCAAATGGCTTCAATCTGAGTTTAACAGCCCCCTCTCCCTCCCCCTCTTACTAAATCATCTTAAAGCTACACCTAGAATTCAATAGGAAAAATTACAATAGAAATGGGTTTTAGAGTTCTCGCAGATTTATTCAACATTTCTACTGAGAACAAATAAATCACAATTCAGAACTCCAGCAAGAAACAATACCTTGAAGCTACACTTGTGAGGAAACAAGTTAAATCTACGGAACCACCAGAGACACTCTATCTACCATTTCAAAATAAGCATGAGGCTCTCATCCTTTATGCCTCTCCAGACCCAGCAGAGATGTAGCAGAGTGGAATTCACTCAGTATTGACGGCCAGAGACAATCTGCCTGAACACTCAAGGAACAGGGTCTCAGGAATGAAAATGCACTCTGATATTCCCGTTAGAATGAGGTTGCATGAGCCTAATTAGACAGAGCTACCAATTGAAGATCAATACCATATTTTTGTACACATTCCTTTCCTCTTTCCTGAAACACACCACCCCTTTCTCTCCATCTCTGACCTCAAAGGTCACAGCCTGGAGGAGGCTTTCCTATCCCTACTGCCTAGGTAGGAATGAGGTACTACAGTGCCTAGTGACACAGGGTGCTCACAAAATATCTGTTGAGTGAATGCAGTAATTGAAGGCTCAGTTTTTTAAATTTCTCTTTCAGTTTACCAATTTTATAAGACAATTTCTCTAGGCTTCCCTGACAGAGAAGTATCTGTTTTTACAATAACCCATAGTGAGGTCCAAGAGCATGACAGATTATATAAATGAAGAATTAAGCATGCGGCCATGTTGAGTTCGAAATACAACTGTTTTTTTTTTCAATTTATTTTTAAATTGGAGGATGATTGCTTTACAATGTGGTGTTGCTTTGTGCTATACAACAATGCAAATCAGTCATAACTATATTTATGCTCCCTCCCTCTTGAGTCTCCCTCCCACCTACCCATCTCACCCTCTAGGTCATCAGAAAGCCCCAGGCTGGACATCCTGTGTTATATAGCACCGTATACCGCTCTTATTAGGGCTGGAAGTCCCTATGGGAAAGTTGAACTCTAATGGTATTAAACTCAAGTTAAAAGATAATTGAAAAAAAAAAAAAAAGATAATTGAAAGAAACCAGCTTATCTTCAGCCTTTTCCCTTTAAAATTTTTGGTTCTTAACTTCCTTTTGAAAGGGAGTATTAAAGTTAGAATTCTAATTCAGAAATTCTCACATCTTAGTTTTATGATACTCTTATAATGTTTTCAATTATATCAGGACAGTTGAAGAGTTGTCAGTCCTTTTCAATTATCTTTTTGTTCTATTCTATAACATCTTATGGAAAAACCTGAACAAGCTTTTTGATCAACCCAATAAAAGACACGCTCATCACTAGAAATCTCTAAGTGACAAAAAAAAAAGAGAAAAGTCATATTGAACATTGTTACTGCTTAGTATATGTATTAGGTTGGTGCAAGTTTTGCATTGTTGAAATTTGCCATTTGATATTGGAATACATTCTTAAATAAATGTGGTTATGTTATACAACATTTTAATGCACATTTCTTGCTTTATGTTTTCTGCCAGTGAATCATTACTTGCTATTTATTTTACATGTTGTGTTAGTTATGGAAACGATGCTAGACAGAAGCAAACTTGAGCAATATTCTTATTCCAGTTCAAAATGGGTCATAAAGCAGCAGAGACAACTCACAACATCAACAACTCATTTGACCCAGGAACCGCTAATGAATGTATAGTGCAGTGGTGGTTCAAGATGTTTTGAAAACGAGATTAGAACCTTGAAGATGAGGAGCTCAGTGGCCAGCCACTGGAAGTTGACAACGACCAATCAAGAGCCATCATTGAAGCTGATCCACTTACATGAGAAGTTGCCCAAGAACTCAACATCGACCATGTTACGGTCGTTTGGTATTTGAAGCAAATTAGAAAGGTGAAAGAGCTCTTTAAGTGGGTGCCTCATGTTCACTTCAGTTCAGTTCAGTTCAGTTGCTCAGTCGTGTCCGACTCTTTGCGACCCCAAGAACTGCAGCACGCTAGGCCTCCCTGTCCATCACCAATTCTCGGAGTCTTACCCAAACTCATGTCCATTGAGTCAGTGATGCCATCCAGCCATCTCATCCTCCGTTGTCCCCCTCTCCTCCCACCTTCAATCCCTCCCAGCATCAGGGTCTTTTCAAATGAGTCAGCTCTTCGCATCAGGTGGCCAAATTATTGGAGTTTCAGTTTCAGCATCAGTCCTTCCAAAGAACACCCAGGACTGGTCTCCTTTAGGATGGACTGGTTGGATCTCCTTGCAGTCCAAGGGACTCTCAAGAGTCTTCTCCAACACCACAGTTCAAAAGCGTCAATTCTTCAGCGCTCAGCTGTCTTCACAGTCCAACTCACATCCATACATGACCACTGGAAAAACCATAGCCTTGACCAGACGGACCTTTGTTGACAAAGTAATGTCTCTGCATTTTAATATGCTGTCTAGGTTGGTCATAACTTTCCTTCCAAGGAGTAAGCGTCTTTTAATTTCATGGCTGCAGTCACCATCTGCAGTGATTTTGGAGCCCCGAAAAATAAAGTCAGCCACTGTTTCCACTGTTTCCCCATCTATTTGCCATGAGGAGATGGGACCAGATGCCATGATCTTAGTTTTCTGAATGTTCAGCTTTAAGCCAACTTTTTCACTCTCCTTTTTCACTTTCAACAAGAGGCTCTTTAGTTCTTCTTCACTTTCTGCCATAAGGGTGGTGTCATCTGCATATCTGAGGCTATTGATATTTCTCCCGGCAATCTTGATTCCAGCTTGTGCTTCTTCCAGCCCAGCATTTCTCATGATGTACTCTGCATATAAGTTATATAAGCAGGGTGACAATATACAGCCTTGACATACTCCTTTTCCTATGTGGAACCAGTCTGTTGTTCCATGTCCAGTTCTAACTGTTGCTTCCTGACCTGCATACAGGTTTCTCAAGAGGCAGGTCAGGTGGTCTGGTATTCCCATCTCTTTCAGAACTTTCCACAATTTATTGTGATCCACACAGTCAAAGGCTTTGGCATAGTCAATAAAGCAGAAGTAGATGTTTTTCTGGAACTCTCTTGCTTTTTCGATGATCCAGCAGATGTTGGCAATTTGATCTCTGGTTCCTCTGTCTTTTCTAAGTTCAGCTTGAAGATCTGGAAGTTTCTTGGTTCACGTACAGTTGAAGCCTGGCTTGGAGACTTTTGAGCATTATTTTGCTGGCGTGTGAGGTGAATGCAATTGTACAGTAGTTTGAGCATTCTTTGGCATTGCCTTTCTTTGGGATTGGAATGAAAACTGACCTTTTCCAGTCCTGTGGCCACTGCTGAGTTTTCAAAATATGCTAGCATATTGAGTGCAGCACTTTCACTCATCATCTTTTAGGATTTGAAATAGCTCAATTGGAATTCCATCACCTGCACTAGCTTTGTTCCTAGTGATGCTTCCTAAGGCCCACTTAACTTCACATTCCAGGATGTCTAGCTCTAGGTGAATGATCACACCATCATAATTATCTGGGTCATGAAGATCTTTTTTGTATAGTCCTTCTGTGTATTTTTGCCCCACCTCCTCTTAATATATTCTGCTTCAGTTAGGTCCATACTATTTTTGTCCTTTATTGTACCCATCTTGGCATGAAAATTTCCCTTGGTATCTCTAATTTTCTTGAAGAGATCTCTAGTCTTTCCCATTCTGTTGTTTTCCTCTATTTCTTTGCATTGATCACTGAGGAAGGCTTTCTTATCTCTCCTTGCTATTCCTTGGAACTCTGCATTCAAATGGGTATATCTTTTCTTTTCTCCTTTGCTTTTCACATCTCTTCTTTTCATAGCTGTTTATAAGGCCTCCTCAGACAACCATTTTGCCTTTTTACATTTCTTTTTCTTGGGGATGTTCTTGATCCCTGTCTCCTGTACAAAGTCATAACCTCTGTCCATAGTTCTTCAGGCACTCTTTCTATTAGATCTAATCCCTTGAATCTATTTGTCACTTCTACTGTATAGTCATAAAGGATTTGATTTAGGTCATACCGGAATGGTCTAGTGGTTTTCCCTACTTTCTTCAATTTATGTCTGAATTCGGTAATAAGGATTTTATGATCTGAGCCACAGTCAGCTCCCAGTCTTGTTTTTGCTGACTGTATAAAGCTTCTCCATGTTTGGCTGCAGAGAATATAATCAACCTGATTTCGGTATTGACCATCTGGTGATGTCCATGTGTAGAATCTTCTCTTGTGTTGTTGGAAGAGGGTGTTTGCTATGACCTGTTCGTTCTCTTGGCCAAACTCTATTAGCCTTTGTCCTGCTTCATTCTGTACTCCAAGGCCAAATTTGCCTGTTACTCCAGGTATTTCTTGACTTCCTACTTTGGCATTCCAGTACCCTTTAATAAAAAGGACATCTTTTGGGGGTGTTAGTTCTAGAAGGTCTTTTGGTCTTCATAGAACCATTCAACTTCAGCTTCTTCAGCATTACTGGTTGGGGCATAGAGTTGTATTGTCATGATATTGAGTAACGGTTTGCCTTGGAAGCGAACAGAGATCATTCTGTAATTTTTGAGATTGCATCCAAGTACTGCATTTCAGACTCTTTTGTTGACTATGATCACTACTCCATTTCTTCTAAGGGATTTTTGCCCACAGTAGTAGATATAATGGTCATCTGAGTTAAATTCACCCATTCAAGTCCATTTTAGTTCGCTGATTCCTAAAATGTCGATGTTCACTCTTGCCATCTCCTGTTGAACCACTTCCAATTTGCTTTGATTCATGGACCTAATATTCCAGGTTCCTATGCAATATTGCTCTTTACAACATCAGACTTTGCTTCCATTACCAGTCACATCCACAACTGGGTGTTGTTTTTGCTTTGGCTTCATCCCTTCATTCTTTCTGGAGTTATTTTTCCACTGACCTCCAGTAGTATATTGGGCACCTACCAACCTGGGGAGTTCATCTTTCAGTGTCCTATGTTTTTGCCTTTTCATACTGTTCATGGGGTTCTCAAGGCAAGAATACTGAAGTGGTTTGCCATTCCCTTCTCCAGTGGACCACATTTGGTTAGAAATCTCCACCATGACCCGTCCGTCTTGGGTGGCCCCACAGGGCATGGCTCATAGTTTCATTGAGTTAGACAAGGCTGTGGTACATGTAATCAGATTGGTTAGTTTCCTGTGATTGTGGTTTTCAGTCTGTCTGCCCTCTGATGGAGAAGGATAAGAGGCTTATAGAAGCTTCCTGATGGGGGAGACTGACAGAGGGGGAAACTGGGTCTTGTTCTGATGGGCGGGGCCATGCTCAGTAAATCTTTAATCCAATTTTCTGTTGATGGGTGGGGCTTCCTGTTATTTGGCCTGAGGCCAAACCATGGTGGAGGTGATGAAGATAATGTCACCTCCTTCCAAAGGTCCCATGCATGCACTGCTACACTCAGTGCCCCCAACCCTGCAGCAGGCCACTGCGAACCCACGCCTCTGCCGGAGACCCCCGGACACTCACGGCAAGTCTGGGTCAGTGGCTTGAGGGGTCACTGCTCCTTTCTCCTGGGTCCTGGTGCACAAGGTTCTGTCTGTGCCCCCCAAGAGTCTATTTCCCAGCCCTGTGTAAGTTCTGGCAGCTCTGTGGTGGGGTTAATGGCGACGTCCTCCAAGAGGGCCTGTGCCATACCCAAGTCTGCTGCACCCAGAGCCCCTGTCCCTGCAGCAGACCACTGCCGACCTGGACCTCCGCAGGAGACGCTCAGACACAGTTCTGTCTCAGTCTCTGGGGGCCCCCAGGTCCTGGTGCACACATGGTGTATTTGAGCCCTCTGAGCGTTTCTGGCGGGAGTGGGCTTTGATTCTAAACACAGTCTCCCCCCCACCCTCTTTCTGGGGCTTCTCCTTTGCCCTTGGACTGGGGGATCCCCTCACAGTCACTCCAGCGCCATGCAGCTGCACTGCGCCAGTCATTTAACTAGACTGTGAGTCTATTTTTAAAAAATCTTTATACCTCTAGAGATAGCATCATGCATGAAACATTCACTTGTCAACATATATTTATTGAGCCTACTATGCCAATCTAGATGCCAATCTAGTTTCTGGAGATCCAGCTCCCATGGATGTTACATGTTAGTAGAGGTGGACAATAAACAAAATAAAATTATAGTATGCAGGTAATAAATGCTATTGTCAAAAATAAAACAAGGAAAAATTAGAGGTGTGGGGAGAGAAATGGAGAGGGTTTGCTCCTTTATAAAGGGTGGTGAGGAAAGGCCTCACTGATAAAGTATACTTTAATCGATGCTTTTTAAAAAATTACTATTTATTTATTTGGCTGCGCCAGGTCTTATTCGCCATTGTGGAATCTTTGATCTCTGTTGCAGCATGTGCAAACTCTTAGTTGTGGCATGTGGGGTCTAGTTCCCTGACCAGGGATTGAACCCAGGCCCCTACATTGGGAGCATGGCGTCTTAGCCAGTGGATACCAGGGACGTCCCTGATAAGGTAGCCTTTGAACAGATATTTGAAGAAGCAAAGCAGCAAGCTGTGCAAGCACGTGGTGGAAAGAGTATTTCAGGCAGTACAAAGGCCCAGGTGGAGAGCATACTTAGGATGTATGAAAAGCAGAAAGGAGGCCAGTCTAGCTGGAAGAGGGAGGGAGAAAAGAGTAGAAAATGGGGCCTGAAAGATGGTGGAGAAACTCATCGTGGAGGACTTGTAAGCTTCGTCCGAGCAGACTCTGTTGGTCTGTATGAGATGAGAAGCTACAGGGAGTGCTTCGGGCAGTGACACCATCTAATATATTTTCAAAAAACCACAAGCTGCTGTGTTGAAGCAATGTGAGGGCTAGGATTAGAAGGAAATCACTGAAGAGTCTATTTTGAAAATTCAAGCCAGATATGATGATGGCTGACATGAAGATAATAACTGAGATGCTGAGAAGTGGATTCTAAGTATATTTTGGAGCTAGAGCCCATAGATCTTGCTAAGGGGTTGAATGTTCATTGTATGAAAAATAAAGAGGAGCCAGGCATAAAGCAAAGTTTAGGGCAACTGAAAGGATGAAGATGTCATTTAATGAGGAGGGAAAGACTGCAAGTGAATTGTTTTGAAGGTGAGACGAGAAACCGGGAGTTTTCTTTTTTGATACGTTGAGTTTGAGATATTAGTTATCTCCCAAATCTCAGTAAAGCTCACATTGCAATGGTTATGGGTTGGTTGTCTTTCTGTTCCATGTGCCTTTTTTATTCAGGAAACCACATTAAAATAAAACAGCCCCTACCTGGAACATGCCATTCTCAAGAAAAGAGGGAAAACAGCTATGGTAGAATCATGCAATAGCTCTTAAAATATCTGCTCGATTAACACAACACTGTAAATCAACTATACTTCAATTTTAAGAAATAGACAAGACGTCTGCTCAGACATGGCATATACCACTCCTGCTCACAATATATTGGCCAAAGCCTGTTGCATGACAAAGCCTGATATTAATGGGAAGTACTGCAGTCTTATGGCAATGGGATAATTATTCAACAGGGACGGGTAATGTTCTTTCATAAGGGCAGTGTCTAATCAGAACCAATCACCTAATTTACCCAAGTGGAATGTCAAGTTGGCAACTAGGTGTATGAACCTAGGGTTCAAGATAGAAAATATAGATTTCAATAAATAGTGGTTTTTGAAGGCATAAAATTGAGTCACCCAGTGAATGAGTGTGGCTGGAGAAGAGATGTGACCCTGGGACACGCCAATTCTTGGAGGTGAGGGAAATGAGGAATAACTTGCAGAAGAGAAGAGAAGAGAGGCCACCAAGGTAGGAGGAGAACTCAAGAGAGTGGGGTTCAGAAAGCCAAAGATTGAGCGTCACATGTTGCTGGTAGGTCGAGTCAAATGATCATTTAAGATTGACCATCGTATTTAGTAGTATGGAGGTCAAGGACGGGGTTAGCAGAGAGAGAATGAAAATGGGAAAAAAGAAGAGCAGCAAATAGAGATGACTCCTTTGAGCTTTTTTTTCCTGTAAAGGGAAACAGAAAATTGGGAAAGTAGTTGAAGGTTTTTTTTTTTTGTTTCTAGGAATTCATAAGTGTGTGTGTGACTGATGTTTGTTTTAGGTCATTTTCTATGATGGGAGAAATAAGAGCATATTGATAAAAATCCAGAAATTTGGTGAAGATTTCACACATTGTCAAACTTCGCAAGACTGGCCAAAAGTTTGCACCGACTAGCCAGGTTGTGAATGCAAAGGAAAAGTTCTTCAAGGAAGTCTGAAGTGCTACTTCAATGAACAGATGAATGATAAGGACACAAAAGTCTTATTGCTTATCTGGAGAAAGTTTTAGTAGTCTGGCAGACAAACAAGCCACAACATTCCTTAAGCCTACTCCAGTGCAAAGCCCTACCTCTCTCCAACTCTGTGAAGGCTGAGAGAGATGAGGCGGCTGCCGAATAAAAGTTTGAAGCTAGCAAAGGTTGCTTCATGAAGTTTAAGGTAAGAAGCCATTTCCATAATATAAAAGTGCTAATACAGAACTTTACATTAGCAAGGGTAATGCAGAAGCTGCAAGTGCTAATAGAGAAGCTGACACAAGTTATCTAGAAGATCTAGCTCAGATAATAAATGAAGGTGGCTACACCGTGTAACAGATTTTCAATGTTGACAAAACAGCCTTATATTGGAAGATGCCCTCTAGGACTTTCACAGCTAAAGAGAAGTCAATGCCTGGCTTCAAAGCTTCAAGGGGCAGACTGACTCTTGTTAGGGGCTAAGGTGGCTGATGACGAAGCCAATGCTTTTACCATTCCAAAAATCCTAGGGCCCTTACAAGCTAGGCTCAATCTACTCCACCTGTGCACTGAGTGGAGGAACAAAGCCTTCAGGAGACAATGTATCTGTCCACAAGGTTTACTGAATGTTTTAAGACAACTGTTGAAACTCACAGCTCAAAAAAAAAAAAAAAAAAAAATTCCTTTCAAAATATTGCTCTTGCTCTGGGATCCAATGGATGTTGGCAATTTGATCTCTGGTTCCTCCGCCTTTTCTAAATCCAGCTTTTACATCTGGAAGTTCTCAGTTCATGTATTGCTGACTCCTAGTCTGAAGGATTTTGACCATTACTTTTCTAGCATATGAAATGAGCACAAGTGTGCAGTAGTTTGAGCATTCTTCGGCATTGCCTTTCTTTGCGAATGGAATGAAAACTGACTTTTTCCAGTCCTGGGGCCACTGCTGAGTCTTCCAAACTTGCTGGCATGTTGAACGCAGCATTTTAACAGCACTGTTTTTACGATTTGAAATAGCTCAGTTGGAATTCCATCACCTCCGTTAGCTTTGTTCGAAGTAATACTTCCGAAGGCCCACCTGACTTCACACTCCAGTGTCTGGATCTAGGTGAGTGATCACACCATTGTGGTCATCGGGGTCATTAACATCTGGGTCATTAATATACAGTTCTGTATAATTTTGCCACCTCATCTTAATCTCTTCTGCTTCTGTTAGGTTCTTAGGGTTTCTGTCCTTTGTTGTGCCCATCTTTACATGAAGTGTTTCCTTGGTATCTCTAATTTTCTTTAAGAGACCTCTGGTCTTGCCTATTGTTTTTCTCTGTCTTTGCATCGTTCACTTAAGAAGGCTTTCTTATCTCTCCTTGCTATTCTTTGGAACACTACGTATCTTTCCCTTTCTCCTTTGCCTTTCGCTTCTCTTCTCTCAGCTATTTGTAAGACCTCCTCAGACAACCATTTTGCCTTCCTGCATTTCCTCATCTTTGGGATGATTTTGGTTACCTCCTCCTGTACGTTACAAACCTCCGTCCATAGTTCTCCAGGCACTCTATCAGACCTAGTCCCTTGAATCTATTTGTCACTTCCACTGTATAATCGTTAAGGGATTTGATTTAGGTCATACCTGCATGGCCTAGTAGTTTCCCCTACTTTCTTCAGTTTAACTCTGAATATCGCAATGAGCTCATGATCTGAGCCACAGTCAGATACAGGCCTTATTTTTGCGGACTGTATGGAGCTTCTCCACTACTGACAATGTGCCTGGTCACCCCAGAGCTCTGATGGAGATGTACCACAAAACTAATGTTTTCATGCTTGCTAATACAACATCCATTCTGGAGCCCATGGACCAAGGCTTTCAAATCTAATTATTTAAGAAATGTACCTCATAAAGCTATAGTTATTCCTCTGATGGATCTGGGTAAAGTCGATTAAAAACCTGGAAAGGATTCACCATTGTAGATGTCATTAAGAACAGAAGTGGTTCACAGAAAGAGGACAAATTATCAACATTAACAGCAGGTTGGAAGATGTTGCTTACAACCCTCATAGATGACTTTGAACTTCAGTGGAGGGAGTAACTGCAGATGTGGTGGAAATAGCAAGGAAACTGGAATTTGAAGTGGAGCCTAAAGATGTGACTGAATTACTTCAATCCCATGATAAAATTGGAATAGATGAGAAGTTGCTTTTTATGAATAAGCAAAGAAAGTGGTTTCTTGGGGTGGACTGACTTCTGGTGAAGATGCTGTGAAGAATACTGAAATGACAACAAAGTACTGAAAATATAATGTAAATTTACTTTATAAAGCAGGGCAGGGTTTGGGAGGATTAACTTCAATTTTCTACTGCATAGAACATTGGAGGAGAATCTACAAAGCTCTGCTGTGGGTAAAATGCTATCAAATGACAGCATGCTACAGAGAAACTGTTCAAGAAAGCAAGTCCAACGACGCAGGGAAACTTCATTATCTTAGGAGATTGCCACAGCAACTCAACCTTCAGCAACCGCCAGCACCCTGGTCAGCCAGCAGCCATCAACGTGAAGACAAGACTCTCCGTCAGCAAGAAGCCTCTCAAAAGGCCCAGATGATGGTTAGCAATTTTTGGCAATAAAGCACTTTTACATTAAGGTGTTTACATCGTGCTCTTAGGCACAACGCTATTGCACGCTCACAGACTACAGAAGACGCCAAACGTGACTCTGAACATTTACTTGGCTGTGCCAGGTCTTCATTTTTGGCATGTGCGATCTTTTTTAAAATTTTTTTTTAGCTGCGGCATTGGTGAACTTTAGTTGCAGCATGCAAACTCTTTAAGTTGTGGCGTGTGGGATCGAGCTCCCTGAATAATCAAACCCAGGCCCCCGGCACCGGGAGCATGGAGTCAGCCCCTGAACCACCAGGGAGTCCAATTTAACTTCTATATGCAGTGGGAGGCCAGAGAGTTGGTATGACTTGCTCTAACGTTTGCTTCACCGCAGCGGTCTGGGACAGAACCTGCACTCTCTCTGAGGGATGCGTGTACATAAAAAATGGTACTTGGCATAAACAGCTCAAATTATCCTGTTGATAGCCATTATATATAACGGATTTTTTTTTTTTTTTACTTTTGTCTATTTTAAAACTTCTACAAGCTCTTAAAGACACACACATATTTTGTACTTTGCTTCACAAATTCTAAACTGTACTGCTTTTATTTTCAATATGTTTTGATTTGGAGGAGGGAGATAGGCCCTCTCAAAATACCGGATTACTCTGAGTAACGAACGTGGCTCAGCTTCTTGTGAAAAAGGAAACACAGCCGGCTTCCTGCAGGGTTAGTCCAGAATTCAGCCTGGACCCCACTGCAGGCTGGCTCTAGGCTCAACCTTTCGTTGCTTTAATTTTTGTACTTTTTTCCCCCTAAATACACTATATAGGTATATCTCAAAAGACATAACCCAACTAACATGTTCCAATAATCTTATTTTGTCAAAATGTAGTGATATAGTACAGTACGTGTCACTAAGGAATATACACTGTTTAATTTTCACTTTATCAAGCACATGATATCCTAACAGTATATTAGTAATAGTTCTCTTTATGTTGAAAATGGATTATAAAACAATTAAGGGTTTTTATATCTTAGTTTTGTAAAACTGAGGACACCCACAAATTAACAACTATGCTCAAGAAATTATAAATTGTTTGGAAACAAAGGCATGATATTTAAGGTTAGCACATGAGGTAAAGTAGTATTTGTTTAACAAACATTTATTTATCAGGGGGGAAAAAAATCCCAAACTAAGAAGTAAAACATTCTTATTTACATACAACAATTATTAAGGAAGAATGCATCCTGAGGGACCAGGGAAATCTAACCTGCCACAGAGATCAAACAGATGAAATACAATGTAACAGAAACAAAAATTTTCTCTTTTCCATAAAACCAAGTCTAGAGATGCTAGTAAACTTAAATGCAAATATAAAGGCTGCCAGACCAATCTTCTATATAAACGCTTTCCAAAGTTCCATTTCAGAGACAAAGATGAGGGATTTAGGGGGGACAATCTTTGAATCAACATTTTACCTTCAGTTCTTTGCTTCACTGACTTCTGACAGTTTGGCAAATTGGGGGTCATCACATTTAAAAGAAATGCCAAAGCTTGACAAATGCAATCTAAGAAAAATAGTATAAATTCCAAATGCCTGTGCAATTTTCTGTAGTTTCCAGCATTCTCAAAAAGTTATCAGATTTAAAACTTACGCCATTTCCTTTATACAGTGTAATTTTACCAAAAAGCATTACCCAAAGTACAGGATAATTAAGGTAACACACTCAAGTCATATACCCAAAATTCAAATCTAATGCCATTTTGTTGTTCTGGGTTATCTGGTGTGTAGGAGGATGTATGCAGATATAAGTTTATTTTTTAAAAAACGTGAAGGTTTTCCAATCTGATTCTCTCTTACAGTTTCCTAAGTATATGCTCAGGAATCTCCCTCTTTGGAATTGAGTATTACTGGCCACTAACATAGTCCACTTAAAAATACATCTCTACTCCTCATCCTCTGCTGTGGTCTGAGAGGCATGCCACCTTCCATAGTCTGGGGCCTGTTCCTTACAGCCAGGGCTGAAAACAAGTATATTTCACCTTTGCTAGTCTCCAGATTTCAGCTTGATACAAAGAGAAGTAATGGCCTTAACTGACCTTGTCTCTGTCCAACATTAGATATTATCTTAAAGAAAGGGGATCAAATTCCCTGATTTCAAAATTCAAATTTGACTCTCATTTAAAAAAAAAAGAAAAAAAGGACCAGGGTTGTTATACATTAAATTCCTAGATAGGCTGTACTTCTTTATGTCAAATTTCACTTAAAGTATCAGTGCAGGACAAGACCAGGAAGAAAGGACAGAAACATAACCTTCAATTATGATTTAAGAATAGGTATTACTTCAATCAAAATCAGATTAGAAAAGTCAAAGAAGTATCAGGAATTGGCTTCTGTCAGGGAGTCCTTTAAACAAAATGTACCATTTGGAATAACTATTGCACATCAACTTGAGATTTTTTTTTTTTAATACGTTAATATTCTTGTCTAGCCAGGTAATATTTTTCAGAGTAATTTTACTAGGAGGAAATTGGATATAATTTGGTATCTTCCCATATGACACTGACATGGAATAACAAAATGGCAGTTGGGAAAGGGGAGGGAGGAAGATATAGAAAATATAGAGTGAATTATAATGGGTAAAAAATGTTTCTTAAAAAGGGTGAAGAATTTGAAACCATAAGAACAAATTATGGGTGTATACAGGTATATGTATAAAAGAGTTTTATATCTTAAAAAATAAAATTGGAATGTTATTTCATTTAAAATGTACAGCAAGCAAAATGCTTTGTAATGGTAAAAAATGTACACCAAACTAGATTTTCACAGTTTTGCAGTAAATGACAGTTCTGGGTCAAAAAATTACCACTACAAACCCTTTAATCAAATGTTTATTTTTTTGTTTCTGGCATTACAATTTGATATAATTGATAAACTTCAATCGAAGTTTATAGACACTGACCTAGGTCCTTAAACACCCCCTCTTCCAGCAAAGAGCTTACTCACGCAGCATCACGCTTGCATGGACAACGCTCACCCGAACCCGAACAATTTAAAGTGCATGTGAACGGGTTTGACAGATGGAGAGACAGCTGTAGTTTTGCACTAAGTTTTCAATTACTGAATTGCATGTTTTTTCACCTTGATACTTTATGATCATTAGAAAGCTACTTACATAATGTTATAATCATACTTTATGCTAAATGCCCATTTGTAACTGCAAGAAACTCATGTTATACTATTGACTATGATATTAAACAAAGTCATGGTCACAAGTCTCTGTATAAGGGAGGTTTACGTCTCTATCTCTTAAAGCAAGAAATATCACAGTTCAGATTTACATAAGTAGTGCCTCTTTTAAAATAAATTAAAAATAAAATGCTGTGGTGTCTGTAAAATCATAAATATTTCTAGTCCACTTTACAGAATGTTAAAATGCTTATAAATGCATTATCTCCTAGTAAATACACATGGCAGCATTGGAGCCAGTTAAAAAAACAAAAACTAAAAACCAGTCATCACACTGGCCCATGGAAACCTCTAGGGTTATTTTATATTTCCTACCATTAGAAAAATTAAACTAAATAAGAAAAAAAAACAAAGGAGAGAAAAGAAATTTTACACAACAGCAATTAGCATGACCTAAAAGAGTGTACTGAAGTTATCCTCCTTCAATTGAGGAACAAAGTCCTACTGGAATGGACATTTATGGATAACCAAGTTATTAGCACAGTGTTCCCCATAGTGCTCAGGGCAAAAATACAAGCCATGTCGAAATAATTTCTACATTCTATAAGGAAAGACAGACTCTGAAAACGGAGTGGCTGTTTCAAAAACCAGAATACAAGATTTAGCCAGAATGTTCAAGATTGACAGGTTTTGATGGAGTGAAATCTTCACTGGCAGCAAAATAAAGAACCATAATCTTATGGACACTGCTTATTTTTACCCACGTGAAGGAAGGAACATGATTGTGGGTACAATACACACTGACAGGCTAAAACAAGAAATTATGACAATTTAAGTAACTAAAACGTTTCCCACTGAAACATAAAAACATGATTTCCAAATTGATTCAACTTGTAATATGTCTCTTAGAAGAAGCTATTTTAGTTCTACGGACTGTTGCATTGCCCTTTTCATATAAATACTTCCTCCATCTTCAAATAAACGGCTTCTGAATGGCATTGACTCCCTCAGTGTGGGAAAGTAGTCTTCGTAAACTTGGTTCCAAGGCTCCCTCCAAGGTGATTCATCCCATCAAGTCTACAATATCTCTAAATCTACATGTCGAACTTCAGGATTTCGTTTCTGGAAGGAAAAAAATCACCATTACAGTATTAATAGCAAAATTTTCTTTATTCCTTTTTTCCCCTTTATTCCATTTCCTTTATTCCTTTTTATCAATTTTACTTTATTTACTGAGCTGCACTGTATGCCGTGGGATCTTAGTTCCCTGACCAGGGATCATACCCATGTGCCTCCAGCACTGGAAGCTCAGAGTCTGAACCACTGGACCACCAGGAGAGCTGCTCTTTTTATTTCTTTTGCTCCCATGAAAAGATTTGGTCAAACTATTTCACTGTAGCATAGTATCAGGAGAAATATTTACATAGGGAAAAACACAAGATCAATAATGACCAATAGATAATGACCAATCTAGTATGTGCAAAGTATTGCAAAGCAGTGCAAATATTCTCATTTGTGGTGAAAATCACTGCAGAACAATAATAATCAGAACTAAGTTGATATTAACTTATTTTACATATTCCAGTTACAGTCCATATAGTCTTGATCTAAGACTGTTCTAGAAAGTAGAGCTATGGTTATTAAATAAGACTCTGCTTCTGACCCTGAGGGACTCGGTTTAGTCAGAGGCAAGTATATGAATAACCTTGATGAGTTAAAGCATTATGACTAATAACAATAATCAGTTAACATTTAATGAGCAGTGACTCGTGTCAAACACTGTGTAAGAGGCTTCACAGAATAGTGTGTGCTTTAAAACTGTCATCATAACCCAATTACTTCCATTTTACATATGGGAAAACTGAAGGTTAAAGAAATTAACTAACCATCCAAAATCACACAGCTAGTAACTGATGGAGCCAAGACAGATTCCAGGCCTGACTCCAGACCCCAAATCTCCTAACTATTTTTATGTACTAAATAATGATTCTGGTTACAATACCATGAGATCTATTACTTTCGTTCATGAGATCCACAAAGAATTCACTGAGCATATAATATCTAACCAAGGTTTGAATACAGTGAATTTTCCAGACAGAGAAGGAAAAGGGTCTAGAGAGAAGAAAGAACATGAGCAAAGTCAGACAGCCTGTGACGTATGCACTGGCAATATGGTATAATCAGCACAGAAACTGCAAAAAGGGAGGGTTAGTGATAAGGCTGGAAAGATAAGCAGAAGTCAGACTGTAGAAAAATCTAAAGAAATTTCAACAACAAAAATTATTATATGCCTAGACTGTAGCAAGCACTGAAGTATACAACAATGAACAAGAAACAAATAGCACTTGACCTGGAAGAACTTATCTTCAGTGAGGAAACACATACTGAGTAAGCAGACATT
Source organism: Cervus elaphus (assembly GCF_910594005.1). Lineage (NCBI taxonomy): Eukaryota > Metazoa > Chordata > Mammalia > Artiodactyla > Cervidae > Cervus > Cervus elaphus. The sequence continues at coordinate 59,765,493 of NC_057831.1, read as the reverse complement.
GTAATGTACGCTACTGCAGAGCAAGTTAAGATTTGGGAGGATTTTCCCACTACGGATACGGTACACAACACAAGAACTTTCCTTTGACTTGAGATTAACTGTACCTTATGGCCACCTTCTCCTCCTCTCCTCCTGTAGGAGGAGAAGGGGACGACAGAGGATGAGATGGCTGGATGGCACCACCAACTCAATGGACATGACTTTGAGTAAACTCCAGGAGTTGATGATGGACAGGGAGGCCTGGCGTGCTGCAGTCCATGGGGTCACAAAGAGTTGGACACGACTGAGCGACTGAACTGAACTGATAACCAGCTTAGCTATGCTCCCCTCATAGCTCAGTCTGTAAAGAATCTGCCTGCACTGCAGGAGACCTGGGTTCGGTTTCTGGGTCGGGAAGATCCCCTGGAGAAGGAAATGGCAACCCACTCCAGTATTCTTGCCTGGAGAATCCCATGAACAAAGGTGCCTAGGACGCTACAGTCCATGAGTTGGCAAGAGTAAGATACAATTTAAGTGACTAAACCACCACAACCACATTAGTCAGGGATGTTTTCACCTAAAGTGTAGGCAAAATGTGGCTTCTTGGTTTGAAAGACTTATATAACTCAGAAACATGAGATAATTCAGTCTACTGATGATTTCAGTTCAGTTCAGTCGCTCAGAGTGTCCAACTCTTTGAGACCCCATGGACTGCAGCATGCCAGGCTTCCTTGTTCATCACCAACTCCTGGAGCTTGCTCAAACTCCTGTCCATTGTGCTGGTGATGCCATCCAACCATCTTATCCTCTGTCGTCCCCTTCTCCTCCTGCCTTCAATCTTTCCCAGCATCAGGGTCTTTTCAAATGAGTCAGTTCTTCACATCAGGTGGCCAAAGCATTCGAGTTGCAGCTTCAGCATCAGTCCTTCCAAAGAATATTCAGGACTGATTCCTTTCAGGATTGACTGGTTTGATCTCCTTGCATTCCAAAGGACTTTCAAGAGTCTTCTCCAACACCATAGTTCAAAAGTATCAATTCTTTGGCACTCAGCTTTCTCTATAGTCCAACTTTCACATCCATACCTGACTATTGGAAAAACCATAGCTTTGACTAGACAGACCTTGTCAGCAAAGCTATGTCTCTGCTTTTTAATATGCTGTCTAGGTTGGTGATAGTTTTTCCTCCAAGGAGCAAGGGTCTTTTAATTTCATGGTTGTAGTCACCATCTACAGTGATTTTGGAGCCCCCCAAAATAAAGTCTGATACTGTTTCCATTGTTTCCCCATCTATCTGCCATGAAGTGATGGGACCAGATGCCATGATCTTAGTTTTCTGAATGTTGAGTTTCAAGCCAACTTTTTGATTCTCCTCTTTCACTTTCAACAAAAGGCTCTTTAGTTCTTCTTCACTTTCTGCCATAAGAGTGGTTGTCACCTGCATATCTGAGGTTATAGATATTTCTCCCGGCAATCTTGATTCCAGCTTGTGTTTCATCCAGTCCTGCATTTTGCATGATGTACTCTGCATATAAGTTAAATAAGCAGGGTGACAATATACACCTTTGACGTACTCCTTTCCCAATTTGGAACCAGTCTCTTGTTCCATGTGCAGTTCTAACTGTTGCTTCCTGACCTGCATACAGATTTCTAAGGAGGCAGGTCAGGTGGTCTGGTATTCCCATCTCTTGAAGAATTTTCCACAATTTGTTGTGATCCACACAGTCAAAGGCTTTGGTGTAGTCAATAAAGCAGAAGAAGATGTTTTTCTGGAACTCTTCTTGCTTTTTTGATGATCTAGCAGATGCTGGCAATTTGATCTCTGGTTCCTCTGCCTTTTCTAAATCTAGCTTGAACATCTGGAAGTTTCTCGGTTCACATACTGTTGAAGCCTGGCTTGGAGAATTTTGAGCATTACTTTACTGGTGTGTGAGATGAGTGCAATCGTCTGTTAGTTTGAGCATTCTTTAGCATTGCCTTTCTTTGGGACTAGAATGAAAAACAGACCTTTTCCAGTCCTGTAGCCACTGCTGAGTTTTCCAAATTGCTGGCATATTAAGTTCGGCATTTTCACAACATCATCTTTGAGGGTTTGAAATAGCTTAACTGGAATTCCATCACCTCCACTAGCTTTGTTCGTAGTGATACTTCCTAAGGCTCACTTGACTTCACATTCCAGGATGTCTGGCTCTAGGTGAGTGATCACACCATTGTGGTTATCTAGGTCATGAAATCTTTTTTGTACAGGTCTTCTGTGTATTTTTGCCACCTCTTCTTAACATCTTCTGCTTCTGTTAGGTCCACACCGTTTCTTCCTTATTGTGCCCATCTTTGCATGAAATGTTCCCTTGGTAATCTCTGATTTTCTTGAAGAGATCTCTAGTCTTTCCCATTCTATTGTTTCCCTCTATTTTTTGCATTCATCACTGAGGAAGGCTTTCTTATCTCTCCTTGCTATTCTTTGGAACTCTGCATTCAGATTCTGCTTTGCCTTCAGCTTCTCTTCTTTTCTCAGCTATTTGGAAAGCCTCCTCAGACAACCATTTTGCCTTCTTGCATTTCTTTTTCTTGGGGATGGTCTTGATCACCGCCTCCTGTACAATGTCATGAACCTCCACCCACAGTTTTTCAGGCCCTCTGTCTATGAGATCTAATCCCTTGAGTCTATTTGTCACTTCTGCTGTATAATTGTAAGGGATTTTATTTACGTCATGCCCGAACAGTCTATTGGTTTTCCCTACTTTCTTCAATTTAAGTCCAAATTTGGCAATAAGGAGTTCACGATCTGAGCCACAGTCAGCTCCCAGTCTTGTTTTTCCTGACTGTACAGAGCTTCTCCATCTTTGGCTGCAAAGAATATAATCAATAATTTAATGGCTTCTAATTAAACCACGTGCATGGTCAGTTGCATCCGACTCTTTGTGACCCCCATAGACTGCAGCCCAGCAGGGTCCTCTGTCCATGCAGTGTTCCAGGCAAGAATACTGGAGCGGCTGTCATTTCCTCCTCCGGGGGTCCTCCTGACACAGGGATTAAAACTGCATCTCCTGCGCTGGTGGGCGGATTCTTTACCCCTGAGCCACCTGGGATGTCCCAATTAAAGCACAAAATAAGCTTAAAAAGTAATAAGCTTATTTGATTATGATAAGAATAAATACACTTAAGAATGGCCAACTTGTTAATTATTCTCCAGTCGGTACTGTGATGTTTGTTTCTAATAATAGTAAAGCCAAAATAAAGAGTTAGTTTTAAAAGTCCATTATTTCCCTTGACAGGGAAATAAAAACAGAATGGAAATGTAACATATATTCATTCACCAATTACCCGGCATAAAAACAATCATCTCACATTTTATTAAGAACAATGGTTTTCAAAGTTTGGTCCAAGGATTACTGGGTTACTGAGATATTTTCAGGGGTGACTCCAAGGTCAAACCACTTTCCTAATTTTACAGTAAAACGCTTTTGCCTTTTGTACTACGCTGACATTCCCTCCAGTGGCATAAAAGCAATGGTGATAAAACTGCTGGGACTTGCACACAACTCAGGACAACTGACACCAAACTACACTGACATTCATTTTGCTTCTTTACTGCCACCCCATTTTTTTTCCTAAAGCCAGTTTCACTTTGAAATGTCCTTCATGAAGCAGTAAAAAGTACTGATTTATTCAACTGAATTCCTTGAATACAATTTTTAAAAAATGTTTTGTGACAAAATGGGAAGTATGTTTAAAGCCCTCATGTTCCACACTGAAGTCTGACATCACAAGGAAAGGAACCCCCGTGACTGCCTGAATTACGAGCTCAATCAGATGCTTTTTAGCTGAATACCATTTACTTGGACGATTAACTAACAAACCATGGTTATTCAGATCTGGTTATTTGGTAGGTGCCCTCTTATGAAATAAACAAAATGAGGCTACTTCAAGAAAAACAGCTAATAGCATTTTGTTGCTAATAATAAAATGCAAGCTTTCAGGTCAAAATTAGGATGTTGAAAAACTCATATCCACCACGATGAGTCTGACAGCTTCCCAATATTTAGAAATGTATCAACATTTGAATGATGTGCATAAATTCAATGAGCCAGTATTTTCCAAATGACCAATTCATAATACTAAAGAATCATGCATGGGTTAAAAGATCCCATCAGACAGAGAACAAAGATAGGCTAACAGATTTTAATATGATAGTGTATAGGAGAGAACTTACTGTACCCAAAGAGAGGTCTGACAGTTGCTCTTGGCTACTGGGAGGTAATCTTCAGGCCCTTGGAAATCCTGCCTGATAATTATGTTTTTGTTTATCTTTGGCCACACGGTGGCTGCTCTATCTCCAGAAAGAGGTGGAGACTAAAGGTGTCAGCTCTTCCTTAGAGGGGCTGGAGATGAGAACGGCTACTCAAGCAGCCAACTACAGGGCCCCAAGAAAACTCCTGGAAACCAAGGCTCAGCTGAGCGTCTCTGGTTGGCAGCACTCCACGCAAACTGTCACACCTCATTACCATGAACATAACACTGTCCGTGACTCCACAGGGAGAGGACAGTGAAACTCCAGGTTCAGAACTCGGCTCTCTACACCTCTTCCTTTGGCTAGCTTTAATCTGTATCCTTTCACTGTAACAAACCATTCAGTGAGTTCTGGGAGTCCTCCTAGTGAATTATCAAACCTGAGGATAGTCTTACAACTCCCTGAACTTTGCAACTGGTGTCACAAATGAAGATGGTCTTGTGGACTGCGCCCTCTGACTTCAGACACTGTATGGAAAGTTCACTGAACGGTTTCACATTCCGCATCACAACTAAGCTTTAAGAGGTTACCAACTGCCAGGCTTTTATGTAATATTAAGAGAATATAACAAGTTAGCTTTTAAATGAATAAATATTCTTAAATTTCTCAATTGTAATTTATAATTTGATAAGTATCAATAAATATAACCCACCAAAAAAGGCTCGAGTCCTCAATATTTAAGACTGTAGAATCCTAATATCAAAATATGTGACAATTACTCATCTAGAAGCTCTGAAAATCATGACTGATAAAGCGCATGAACTATAATATTAACAAAATCATCAAAATTAAAACAAACACATTAACAAAATCATCTTTTTTTGAAGTGCTTCTATTAATCTGACCACATACGTAGATTCTAAAAGATAGTAAAATAGTGACAGAAATCTTTCCCTTCAATTTGTCATTTCTCATCAATTTTTAACAATACTAAAGTTTGATCAACATCAACTAAAGAAAATTCACTGCCTTCAACAAGCTATAGATGTTAAAAATCATTTACAAGTTTTCTTCACTGCAAACGATTAGAACTCAAGTATCAACAAACGACAATTTGAGAACACAGAGGTATTTAAAGGCAGTCTGGTTATGTAATATTTTAGTAAAAACAATAGGTTGTAATGCTATCCAAATGACCAGAAAATATAAATTAATGTCAGACAGATTAAAGAAAGATGTATATATTTACAGTCTTGCCGGCAGCTGCTGTGGGAGATCCCACCCATGATGAGGTCATAAGAAGACCTGACAGGCAAGGCCGTTCAGGACACAAGGGACCCTCCAGGTTGGCCTCGGCCTCCACCCCACCCTGCATCCTCCCCCCTTTTCTGCTGTTCTTGTTCGCCCTGCTGCAGATTCTTGTGTTGCCTGCCGAGAGCTCTCCTGCTCCTCTTTCACTGAATGAGGACCAACTTAAAACCCTAATTAATAAACCTCCTAGACGCTGGTACCCTATGAAGGGGCCAGGGATGAAGGGACTGCTTCAATTCAAACCCTTTTGCTGGCACTCTGGCTTGTCTGGCATTATGTGTGCTCCTATTGCAAAGAATGCTCATGATTGTTCTAAGCATCCACAGTACGCTAACAGAAGAAACCATTAAGCATAGGTCCCTCCGCGGGGTGAGAAAGGCTCCACAAATAAAATAGCCACAAATGTGCCTAATAGAAAATACTTTAAATAGAGATTAGCTGGTGACTTCTTGCAGGTAGTTAACTTTTAGACTAAGAGCCTGTTTTGTGCTGTATCTGCTGTTTTTGCAATCCTTCGCATTTCTGTTCTACAAAAATGCAGTCCTATCTAGTTCCCATGGAGATGACGCCTAATAGAAAAAAAATAGATTAACCACAAGAAAGACAAGGTCCCCTACTGAAGTTGCTTAAAGTTACACCAGGTGCAAGCCATAAAATGTCAACAGGCCTGACGGGCAAAAGATATCATACACAGAGATTAACCATAAAAAAGGCCCTAGTAGGCACAGAGCCCTTGGGGGGTGAGGAAGCCCTATTAGAGACACAAAAATATTCTTCTAAAAGTGGTTATAGTTAAGGCTTTAGAAAAATAAGAGTTTAGCCCTAGTGTAAAAACAATAAGATCATTGTTCTTTTTTTTTTTTTTTAAGATCATTGTTAATTTTAACCAAGAGTGCTAAAACAGAGGCTGCCTCACCAGAGCCTGGGAGTCTTTGTGTGCTAAACTTTTTAGATACATTTAGCTGGTAACTTCTGCAAAAGGACTGACCTTTGTGTTAACAGGATTGTGTTTCTACTATGTTGCAACCTGCTGTACCATGAGACTGCCACTTTTCTGCTTTCTGCTAAGCTCAAGGCCAAAAGATAATGTACAAAAAATCTATGGAAAAAGACTCTCATAAACAAAAGTATACAGAGCACACCTGGTTTCGTGAAGGACAAGCTGACGTTGTGGTTTCGTGAAGGACAAGCTGATGTTGTGGTTTCGTGAAGGACAAGCTGATGTTGTTAAACAAAGTCTGTGTGCTTATCTCCCCTTAGAAATGTACCAACTTAGGGTATAAAACCTAAGTACCAACTTAGGGTATAAAAGCTGGGGCTGGACCCCTGCAAGGTCTTTTTTTTTTTTTTTTTTTTTTTACTTTTGAACAGAATCTAAGGTTTCCCCTTTACCTTTCTCTAGAAATACTAGAGACCACATCTTACTTAAAGACAAACAAACCTCTGACTATTTTAGAAACTAAGCAAACAGTATAGAACAGGGGTTAAAAATACTGAATCTTAAATTAAATAATAAAGGCTCAAAGCCCAAGCCCCCTGTTTCCCTGAGTGTATTACTACCTAACTTCTCTAACCTGGTCCTCTTGCTGATCGTTAACTACCGATACATTATGAGATTACCGAGAAGGTAAAAGCAGACAAGTAATGCAATTAGCAGAGTGTCTGACACAGATAAATATTCAAAAAACAGGTGACACTGTCAGCATGTTATTATTATATCTTACTTTCAGTTCCTTCTCAAGTCTGTCTACTTCAGCTCCTAAAGTATCAATAATATTTTCTCCATGTTTAAGCATAAAGGTCTCTAGATCTTCAGGAGTCTTCACTTCTTGAATTTCCTATAAAAGAAAATGATAGCATAAAAAATAAATAAATTCTTAAAAAAAATCATAGTCGTACATTGATAATTTCTTTAAAAAATTATAACAAATACCATTGAGTTTTATGAAATATGGAAAACTTCCAAGTCATAAGCAATGGACCACCTATTTTCTAAAAAAAAAAAAAGCAATTTCAGAAAAAACTGAGTATAACGCCCCACAGAGGTAGTATCGCAAAATCAGTGGGAAAAGAATGGACAAATCAGTAAGCAGTGCTGAGAAAATTATTTTTTAATAAGAAAAAAAAACTAAATCCCTACCTTAGACTAATAAACAAATAATTCCAAGTGGACTGAAAACCAAAGGTATAAAAGTAAACCATAAAATTTTTAGAAGAAAAAAAAAGAATATTTTATGATAATGGGATACAGAAGGGTTTCTTAATCAAGATAATAAAAAGCATTTCAAATTTGACATAAAATTAAAAACTGCATTAAATCTTCTGTAAAACAACAAAGTGGAATGATAAATTACTAACTAGGAAGTTATCTGCATATATGTAACTGAGGAAGGATTAGTACTCAGCATATTAAAAATAGAACATTTACAAATCTGTCAAAATAAATAAGAGAAAGCAAATGAACAAAGAAGTAAGTAGAGGAAATGCCAATGGTCAATAAATTTCTATGCTTATTATCCTTACTACTATCAGGGAAATATCAACTGAATCAACAGCATACTATTTTATATCTATCATAATGACAAAATTTTTAAAACTCTGTCAATACAGTCTAGTGAAAATGTGAAGCGATAGAAACTTTGACACATTGATGATGGAAGTTAAACTGACATACTTGGGAGAATGATTTGTCAACATCTAAGGAAGCTGAAGATATGTTCAGCCAGTGGCTAAGCTATTTTAAACCGAGCTATGTAATAATGCCGTAAATTTCTTGCACACGTGCCATAAATTTTTGCACATGCAAACAAGGAAACATGTATAAAAATGCCATCGTGGTGTTGTTTCCAATAGTTTAACACTGTTCATCAAATGGGGACTGGATAAACAAACTGCAGTATGTTCATTCATAAGATGAAATATTATATACCAAGTAAAAGTAAATTAATTAGGGTATATATTAACATAAAACACACTGCTAAACAAATTACAGAGAAAACCATATTGTATAATTTATAACAATTTTTAAACACCTAAAGTATTATATCTTGTACTAAGAAAAATGTGTTGAAAAGTATAAAAATCTGAATGGAAATGACAAATACTAAATTCAAGATAATTGTTACTTCTTCGGGTGGAAAAAAGAGAATGGGCTCTAGAAGGAGAAACAAGGGTTATAACTATTTTTGTAATGATTTCTTTTCATTTTTTGAGATCTTAAGCAAATACAGCACGGTAAATGTCAATGTTAGACAAAGGCAAGTGGGACCCTCTGCTCCAGTCGTTACACTCTCCTCCGTACATCTTCTTTTAAAAAACTCTTAATAAAAACGCATGGATTCTGGAGTTACAGAAATCTAAATTAATATTTGATTCCATATCATGGCTCTGAAATTCAGGCAAATGATCTAATCCTTCTGTGTCTGAATTTGCCTGTATATAAAAATTAAAGGGCTTCCTTTGTGGCTCAGTGGCAAAGAGCCTGCCTGCCAAAGCAGGAGACGTGGGTTTGACCCCTGGTCCAGGAGGGTCCCACGTGACATGGGACAATCAGGCCCTGGGGCCACAGCTATTAAGCCTGTGCTTTGGAGCCCAGGAGCTGCAATGGCTGAGCCACGTGCTGCAACAGCCGGAGACCACACGCCTTAGAGCCCGTGCTCCGCGAGAGAAGCCACCTCAACAAGAAGCCCCCCACAACGAGGGCGGAGACCCTGACGCTGCAGCGAGAGGAGAGCCCGCGGAGAACGAAGACCCAGCACAGCCAAAATTAAATAAATTATTATTAAAAACAAACAAAATAAAATAAAAACGAAAACATTATTTCTTCACCTCACAGGTTGTTGAGAGTAAATAAAATAACATATATACAATGTCTGGCACTAACAATCACTTTAGTAATAAATTACCTTTTCTGCTGTCTCCTTTGAATCACTCTTACAGTAAATAAAAAGGTCTTCGTCAAATTTTAGAGCCCTAAGAAGCTGAAACCTGAAGTGACTTTAAGACTTACAAAGAAAAGCTTTTATTTTATTTACTCAGGAAGTAACTCTTACACCCTTGGCTATGTAAGAAAAAAAATCAATAAATAACATAAACTTACTTGTAGCATTTGGTCGAAATCTTGTTTTTCCAAATATGATCTCGTAACAACTCGCCCATCAAAATCTACTTCTGCCTTAAATCTCACTTTCCCTAAGCCCAGGTCTGTGGCTTTAACATCATGAATCGCCCTGCAATCAACAACAATGCGTACAAATTTATACACACACACATACGTTTTAGTGGGAAAAGTCTACAATTCTTATTTTTTTCCACCAGTGATGAAAATGGACTAAGATAGCTTCCAGAGTGTTCACCATTAGGCACCACCTACCGTTTTCCAACAAATTGCTCATTTAGCTTTTTTTTGTGTGTGTGTAATGCCATCAGTTCAGTTCAGTTGCTCAGTTGTGTCCGACTTTTTGCAACCCCATGAACCGCAGCACGCCAGGCCTCCTTGTCCATCACCAACTCCCGGAGTTTGCTCAAACTCATGCCGGTCAAGTCGGTGATGCCATCCAGCTATCTCATCCTCTGTCGTCCCCTTCTCCTCCTGCCCCCAATCCCTCCCAGCATCAGAGTTTTTTCCAACAAGTCAACTCTTCGCATGAAGTGGCCAAAGTATTGGAGTTTCAGCTTCAACATCAGTCCTTCCAATGAACACCCAGGACTGATCTTCTTGAGGATGGACTGCTTGGATCTCCTTGCAGTCCAAGGGACCCTCAAGAGTCTTCTCCACAGTTTTGAACTCCACACTCAAAAGCATCAATTTTTTGGCACTCAGCTTTCTTCATCGTCCAACCCTCACATCCATACATGACCACTGGAAAAACCATAACCTAGACCAGACGGACCTTTGTTGGCAAAGTAATGTCTCTGCTTTTTAATATGCTATCAGGTTAGCCCTAACTTTCCTTCCAAGGAGTAAGCGTCTTTTAATTTCATGGCTGCAGTCACCATCTGCAGTGATTCTGGAGCCCAAAAAATAATGCCATACAAAGGTGCAAACAATACTATTTTATGGTAATTTTTATATACATTAATCACATAGTTTGTGGATTAAAAAATCAACTCTAAACTGCTATTTACAATACTGTCATTTTAAATCATACTCTTTTTTTCAATAGCTCCTTCTTCACACGATGCTGAGAAGTACTGTATTAGAATGAGGTTAATAACTACCTAACACGATGGATTATAGAGTTTTGCCAAGAGAACGCACTGGTCATAGCAAACACCCTCTTGCAACAACACAAAAGAAGACTCTACACATGGACAACACCAGATGGCCAACACTGAAATCAGATTGATTATATTCTTTGCAGCCAAAAATAGAGAAGCTCTATACAGTCAGCAAAAACAAGACAAGGAGCTGACTGTGGCTCAGATCATGAACTCCTTATTGCCAAAATCAGACTTAAATTGAAGAAAGTGGGGAAAACCACTAGACCATTCAGGTATGACCTAAATCAAATCCCTTATGATTATACAGTGGAAGTGAGAAATAGATTTAAGGGACTAGATCTGATAGACAGAGTGCCTGATAAACTATGGACTGAGGTTCATGACGTTGTACAAGACAGGGATCAAGACCATCCCCAAGAAAAAGAAATGCAAAAAAGCAAAATGGCTGTCTGAGGAGGCCTTACAAATAGCTGTGAAAAGATGATAAGCGAAAAGGAAAGATATTCCCATTTGAATGCAGAGTTCCAAAGAATAGCAAGGAGACATAAGAAGGCCTTCGTCAGCAATCAATGCAAAGAAATAGAGGAAAACAACAGAGTGGGAAAGACTAGAGATCTCTTCTAGAAAATTAGAGATACCAAGGGAACATCTCACGCAAAGATGAGCACAATATAAAGGACAGAAATGGTATGGACCTAACAGAAGCAGAAGATATTAAGAAGAGGTGGCAAGAATAAACAGAAGAACTGTACAAAAAAGATCTTCACGACCCAGATAATCACGATGGTGTGATCACATAGAGCCAGACATCCTGGAATGTGAAGTCAAGTGGGCCTTAGAAAGCATCTTTATGAACAAAGCTAGTGGAGGTGATGGAATTCCAGTTGAACTATTTCAAATCCTGAAAGATGATGGTGTGAAAGTGCTGCACTCAATATGCCAGCAAATTTGGAAATCTCAGCAGTGGCCCCAGGACAGGAAAAGGTCGTTTTTCATTCCAATCCCAAAGAAAGGCAATGCCAAAGAATGCTCAAACTAATGGACAATTGCACTCATCTCACACGCTAGCAAAGTAATGCTCAAAATTCTCCAAGCCAGGCTTCAGCAATACGTGAACTGTGAACTTCCAGATCTTCAAGCTGGTTTTAGAAAAGGCAGAGGAACCAGAGATCAAATTGTCAATATCCTCTGGATCATCGAAAAAGCAAGAGAGTTCCAGAAACACATCTACTTCTGCTTTATTGACTATGCCAAAGCCTCTGACTATGTGGATCACAATAAACTGTGGAAAATTCTTCAAGAGATGGGAATAACAGACCACCTGATCTGCCTCTTGAGAAACCTGTATGCAGGTCAGGAAGCAACAGTTAGAACTGGACATGGAACAACAGACTGGTTACAAATAGGAAAAGGAGTACGTCAAGGCTGTATATTGTCACCCTGCTTATTTAACTTATATGCAGAGTACATCATGAGAAACATTGGGCTGGAAGAAGCACAAGCTGGAATCAAGATTGCCGGGAGAAATATCAATAACCTCAGATATGCAGATGACACCACCCTTATGGCAGAAAGTGAAGAAGAACTAAAGAGCCTCTTGATGAAAGTGAAAGAGGAGAGTGAAAAAGTTGGCTTAAAGCTCAACATTCAGAAAACTAAGATCATGGCATCTGGTCCCATCACTTCATGGGAAATAGATGGGGAGACAGTGGAAACAGTGTCAGACTTTTTTTTTTCGGGCTCCAAAACCACTGCAGATGGTGATTGCAGTCATGAAATTTAAAGACGCTTACTCCTTGGAAGCAAAGTTATGACAAACCTAGACAGCAGATTAAAAAGCAGAGATATTACTTTGCCAACAAAGGTCTGTCTCGTCAAGGCTATGGTTTTTCCAGTGGTTATGTATGGATGTGAGAGTTGGACTATAAAGAAAGCTGAGCGCTGAAGAATTAATGCTTTTCAACTGTTGGAATTGGAGGTGTTGGAGCAGACTCTTGAGAGTCCCTTGGACTGCAAGGAGATCCAACCAGTCCGTCCTCAAGGAGATCAGTCCTGGGTGTTCATTGGAAGGACTGATGCTGAAGCTGAAACTCCAGTACTTTGGTCACCTCATGCGAAGAGTTGACTCATTGGAAAAGACCCTGATGATGGGAGGGATTGGGGGCAGGGGGAGAAGGGGACGACAGAGGATGAGATGGCTGGATGGCATCACTGACTCGATGGGCATGAGTTTGAGTAAACTTCGGGAGCTGGTGATGGACAGGGAGGCCTGGCGTGCTGCGATTCATGGGGTCGCAAAGAGTCGGATGCGACTGAGCGACTGAACTGAACTGATACAATTTATTCATTTTAGAAAAGCGTATCTAACTCAGTCTTAACAAACGATTTAAAATACTCATGGCTTGACTAATATTAAACAGCAGTTAATAAAAATATTCTGATATACTTTTCACTTATATTCTTACACATGACTAACTGCAGATAGAAAACTGTGATAGGCAGTGTTTACCATGGTTCCAGCGAACCTCTCCTCTTGTGTTCAGGCCCTTGGGCAACCCTCTCTCTTTCAATGCAGGCTACCCCTAGTATTTGCTCCTAACCAAAAGAATATGGCAAGATGATGAGGTGTCATTTCAAGATCAGATGACTGATCTGTGACTTTTACCTTGTCCACACTCAACATCTGTTGTCTTCTCCATTTGCATACTCTGATTAAGCAAACCGCCATGTGGGAGAGCTCCACAGGGCAAGGGAACTGAGTTCTGTTGATAACCGTGGCAGTAAGCTTAGAAGCTGATCCCTCCCCAGAGATGACTAAGTCTCAGTCAACACCTTAACTGCAATATGTGAGAAATCCTGGAGTAGAAACCCAGGTAAACTGTGTTCAGATTCCTGACCCAGAGAAGCTGTGAGGCAGTAAACGGTGTATTAAATCACAAAGACTTGGGGTAATTTGTCACAGAGCAATATAGGTAACTAATACACTGCTTAAAAACTGTATAAACTTTCTGAAATACTAACATTTATTTTTCCAACAATTTAATCTACAGATCTTCACTATTTCAGGAAATTTCAGATTTGTCACAATCTTTCCATTTACAGTTCTTTTGTAGACTTTGATTATAAACAACATATGCAAATTATAAACACATTATTCCTAACAAATGTGTGCCAAAATACATGAAGTAAAAACTGACAGAAATGAAAGGAGAAATAGGCAATTCAACAATAATAATAGGCGACTTCAATATCCTACTTTCAATAATGGAGAGAACAATGAGGCAGGAGGATCAACAGGGAAACAGAAAGCTTGAGCACTACAAACCAACCCAATCTAACAGACATCTACACAACACTCCTTACAATAGCAGAATAAACATCCTCAAGCACACATGGAACATTATCCAAGATCGATCATATGTTGGCTATAAAATAAAGCTCAGTAAATTTAAAAGGGCAGAAATAATAAAAAGTGCTTGACAACCACAATGGAATGAAATAAGAAGTAACAAAGACATTTGAGAAATTAAACCACACATTGCTAACCAACCGATGGTTAAAGAAGAAATCTAAAGTGAAATCAGAAAATAGTTTGACGCAAATGAAGACACAATATAATAAAATTTATAGGATGAAGTGAAAGCAGTACTTAGAAGGAAATTTATAAGTGTAAAAGCCTATATTAAAAAAAGAAGATGGATATCACATAAAAAACTTAATGTACCCTCTTAAGACATTGAAAAAAGAGCAAACCTAAATCAATACTAAATGTAAATCAAGCAGAAGGAAGGAAATAATATAGATTAGAGCAGGATTCAAGAAATAGAAAAAACTATAGAAAATCAATTAAACCAAAAGTCAGTCCTCTGAAAAGATCAACAAAATTGATAAATCTTTAGCTGGACTGACCAAGAAAAAAAATAAACAACAGTTAAATTACCAGAATCAGAAATGAAAGAGGAGACATTACTACCAATCCTAAAGAAATAAAAAGAAATACAAAGGAAAGCCATGAACAGCTGTACCAACACATTAGATAACTTAGAAATAATGGACAAATTTCTAGAAAGACACAAACTGCTGAAACTGACACAAGACAAAAGAGACAATCCAAATAAACGTGGAACCAGAGACAGAGCAAGTAATCAAGAGGGACCACGCAGAAAGCCCGTCCCCAGATGGCATCTCTGCTGACCTGCACCAAACGTTTAAAGAAGAAATCAGAGCAATTTGTTTTACAAACTCACTAAAAAAGATTAGAAGAGAAGAGGAAACACTTCCCAACTCATTTTATAAAGTCACTATTACCATGATACTAAAAGTAGACAAAAGACACCACAAGAAAAGGACATTAATATGGAGAATCTCACATGAAGTCACTAAGCCTAGTATTGATTCTAAAAACGCTCAACTTCTAATCTTGATCTAGTAGGTAACTACTTTTTAAGAATAAACATGTAGGGCATAGAATATAAATATAATAATCACATACTCATTTGTTTTAGTGATGCAGATATAGAGGTCATTCTTTAAAGACTGAACTTAAAGATTTTAATTATAACACAAGAAAAACACATTCTTAAAGTTAAATATATATATATATATATATATATATATACACACACATAGGTAAGTAGTAGAAAATTAGAATTTTAAAGGATTGTTCCTTCCCCTTCACTCTGAAACTATACTACTGCTTAAGTTCACTAAGGTCTATTAAAACACTTTATCTCTTCTGATTATCTCTTAAATCTTCAACTCTTTATCATTCAAAGATAAAGATTATAAGGAAAAACACTTAAAATAAGCTAAAACAAGATGTCTACATACTAAAAAAAAGAATAAATTATATTCAATTTGGTAGTCATATCCCAATGAATAAAAATCTTTTAAGTTCAGTATATTCAATTTGCCGGGACTTCCCTGTGGTCCAGCGGCTAAGACTCCAAGCTCCCAATGCAGTCCTGGTCTGGGAACTAGACCTCACATGCTGTAGCTAAGACCCAGTGCAGTCAAATAAGTTTTTAAAAATACATATTCGATTTGTAATTATAATACAAATATAAGGCAAATATAAATATGAAGATTTCATATAAGTCAAATACTTTGCAAACTTCTGTTCCCATGACATCATCTAACTGTCCCTTATTAGAAAAATTAGAGATAAAATTTAAAGCAAACTCAGGGAGTTTGCTAAATGCTTCACTTGCTTTCTTGGAAGGTCGCAATGCTGCAAATTAGTAGGTTAAAAAGTTCTGAAAGCTAGGGATGCAATTCTTCTCTTTTGGAAGAATTTATAAAGCAAGCATTTCTATTTCTTCATATATTTCTCTAAACTTTAACAGCATCACTGGAATAAGCTGACCTTACTGACGGATCGTTCTCCAGGAGTTCAGTAAGCCGCTGCACTTGTTCTGGCTGGATGGATCTCCCCAGGAGCGCCTCCGTGTTGGTGTAGATGAGGAACGCTGAGACCACGCCCAGCAGGGTGCCCACACCCAAGGAGCCTAGGCTGTCATACACTGGGTTGCCTAAAGAAAAGCACATAAGAAGTCAGTAAATTAACATGTTCTATTTCAATGAGCTTTAGGGAGCAAAGAACCTAAATTAGTAAACCAAGGGACTTGAAATTCATTCCTAATTCCTTTAATGACTTTCTCCTAATAGTTTTACTATTCTACAAAAGAAGAATGCTACAACTTGCCGCATATTACATAAAAGAGTATTATGCAGTTTAATTACTTATGATCCATTCCTTGCACCACGTCACATGGGTTAGCGTTCAGAGCATTTTCAAATTAGAGACATGATATATATACTAAAGTAATAAAGAGTCCATTTCTTTTTTGGTATGTCAGTAGCACTTTTACTAGTTGACAAAATAATTGTAGGACCAACAGCTAAAAAAAAATTTTTGTGTTTTGTCTTACAAAGGTTCTGTGAAAGATTTAAGCCATATAAAAAAATATGCATGAGGCACTTTTATCTCTTTCAACCAAGAATGATACATAGGTAGTAACATTCTTAGATACACAAAAAGAAAGCAGAAAGAAAATGGAAGTTCATTTGCATCTACTGGCTACCTTAAAGCAGCGGTTCTCAAAATGCAGTCCTAAGACCTTAGCTGATGCTAAGTAGTAGCATCAGCATCACTAGATAACCTGGCAGTAATGCAAATTCTCAGGTCTCGCTCAAGACCTTCTAAATCAGAACTCTGGAGCAGAGGTCTAGCATTCTATGCGTTCCCAATCCCTGCAGATGATTCTGATTGTAAAGTTTGCACTAGGTTATTAGGACTTTATTCTCTTCCAGAACCAATAAGAGTTGACTTATTATCTTTGAATGTATAGGTTAATATTTATTAACAGACGTCAATAAATATTATACTTTAAATCTTTATAATAAATTTTACATGCAAGGTTTTTATAAATTAAGCCTTTTATTCCATAGATCAAATGTCAGTATTAAATTTAACTACCTTAATGCTTGATAAAATATACATGTTTTACTAAAAAAAAAAAAACCTCAATTTACATTAGCTTTATTAACATGTAGTCAAAAAACAACACTAAAAAGGTATGACTTATTTTGTACTACTAAAGTATACAAATATGATCCATTTGTAAAACATAATCCATTAGGAAGTTTGTAATTACAGAGTTTCAAATTAAATACTGCTCTTCTTTAGAAATCTAAACTTAATTATTTTTATTTTCAAATACACAGTATTAATAACTGAATGACAATAATAATAAACAGAATTATTAGCTGGAAAATATTTTATTTACGGGCATGTCATTTAATGTAAATGACTTAAGTAATTAAATAAAAATTACTGTGAAACTTTTTAATGAAGGATATAATAAAACATACTTGGTAGAAAGAGATTTTTCTTTATCTTGATTTTTTAAATTTATTTTTAACTGGAGGAAAATTGCTTTACAATATTGTACTGGTTTCTGCCATACAACAACATGAATCAGCCGTAAGTATATGTGCCCTCCCTCATGAACCTCCCTCCCACCCCTGATCCCATCCTACTCCTCTATTAAAAGTTGACCTATTCACCAAGTCATACTTTCCTTAAGCCTTACATTTTGCTAAGAAATTATTTATGTCTAAAAAGTGTCTAAAATGGTAAGGTCAACTAGAAAAACAATCAAAACATTTAGGAATATTTTGGATCATAGTGAACATCATAAAATGATGGTTTAGTCTCAATATGCACATTCAAAGTGAGAAAAATCTCTTCATACTTCAGACTATGTTAACACTGCAGAACGGTGGAAGCTCATCACCTAAAATTATTTTAAATATGCTAGGACAAACAGGTAAGACTGGAAATACCGTTCCAAGAGAATTCCAACCTCAGAAATTGAGTTTCTTCATAATAATTGGTTCGTTTATTTTAGAAAATAAAAATAAAATGGTTTTTCTGTCTTCTTATCCACCTGTGCTGCACTGGCCTTCAGAACGTGCAACTAGCTGCCAGAGTGAGGATGGAAGCAACTAAAGAATCAAGGACAGCGCAAAGCAAGAGCAGTTATTATTGGCACTAATAGCGGAAAAAGACAAATGGGTAAGCCACAATGTACATTTATTTTAAACTTTAGAGTTCATTAAAGTTCTCTCTCATATATTGTCTCAAACCTGTAAGGTCACCAGGACAAGGATCACCAATATCTCTACACATAAAGAACTTAAAGCTCTAAATAGTTGTGTAATTTACTAAGTCACAGCTAAAAAGGTTTAGAGCATTATAGAAATGCTCTATTAGCAGTTTTCTTTATTTCTAAGGGAAATTTCTAACTCAGAAATCTGAATACTTTTACTGTCTTATTTGTCTTATAAAAACAAACGGTTAGTATGAAATTCACATTTAACCATCTATTAAACTTTTTCAACGATATAAAGGAAAATTCCCACATATTAAAGGATTATTTAAGCAGTACAAATAAATCACCCGTAATCCGAGAAATATTCACCTGTTATGGAGGTAAGGCCCATACAAGTGGCTGCTATTGTCACTCCCAACACTGCCGCAGTATCCTCCAGTAATATAACATTGGTACTGGGATCACGACTTTCCATTACTTAATCATTGGGGTAGAGACAAGAAAAGAAACTTTTGAAATTTTAATTTGATATTATCAGGCAACATAAAATGTCCATTAATTTAACTTAATTTAATCTGAATTAAAAGGGAGTTCCTTAGTGGCTTAGCAGTTAGGATTATAGGCTTTCACTGCTATGGCCCAGGTTAAATCCCTTGCTGGGGAACTGAAATCCCACAAGTTGTGCACAATGGCCATAAAAAAATAAAATTAAAAATGCATGAGATCCTGACTTTTAAAACTGTTCAATATAAACATAATTACTTGATTTAAATGTTAACAATAACTGATATTTAGAGTCAAATTACTTTCTCAAGTTACATAAGCATACACAGAAATACTGTAGTCCACATAAGTTAAAACCAAATATAAAGCACTCCTATTCAAATTACACTACATTTTTCTTTTTAAAAGAGCTAATATATAAGTATGAGCCATATAGGGAAGACACTGAGACATATTTTGTACACATCTATGTGGAACAAAGCAGTAGTACTTGGTGATTTTAGGCAAATAAAGATGATGATATAATACACCTACATTTCTAAAGTACATACCATACTTGTAAAATGACGTTCCTTTGGCCCGAGCACTCCTACGAAGCTCATTTACAGCAACAAGAAGTGTTGCTGAAAGAAAAGCACTCATATCAGATGGAAGAAACTTCATGCCTCCAAACTTTAAAGATGGCATCTCAAAAGATAAATAAATAGGCACCATGCTTTAATGCCATCTAAGAGCTGTCAATAAGGAAAAGTTCTATATTAAACTAGCCATTAGCAAGAATCCCAGTTAATCATTATAATAAAATGAATCCCATATTTTCAGCTACATAATTTAAATATCATTACTGTCACAACAGCCTTAATTTATTAGGACTTCCCTGGTGGCTCAGACGGTAAAGTGTCTGTCCACAATGCGGGAGACCTGGGTTCGATCCCTGGGTCGGGAAGATTCCCTGGAGAAGGAAATGGCAACCCGCTCTAGAACTCTTGCCTGGAAAATCCCATGGATGGAGGAGCCTGGTGCAGGCTACTGTCCATGGGGTTAGTTGTCAGGTACCACGCTAAGCACAATCACTTTTGAGACTCCCAACCTTTTGAGGCAGGTGTTATTATCAACATTTTACAAGAATGTCAAAGATGAAGGGATAATGCAGAGAAAATGACAATGTTTCAGAAGTAAACATACTATAAGTAGAGCAGCAGATTAGGCAGTTTCATGCATGGTATTAGCACTTCTCTGTCACATTACTGCTATAGCTCAAACTTTCAAAAGCTTAAAAATATTTGTACCACAAAAAGGGACAGTCTTCCCTGGTTAACATTACTAAAGCCTGATTCTTAAAAACTCAGTATATAGTTATGTTTTTATACTCCATTTCAAATGTTCTGAGCATTATGATATGATACTTAAGAACAAGAACAAAAAAAGCTTTTCCAAATTTGGCCTCATCCATTATAGGAATCAACATAGTACATTATACAAAGAATTTCCTCCCTCAAAGGAGACAAAACTTTATTCCTATTTCTACAGTTTTCTTTAACCAAGAGAACGTATTATTAATAGCAAACTATAAAAATGGACTATAGATTATTAAGAATAACAAAATTCTGGGATAGTACATACCTCCTTCAGATACTAATGATCCCGCTAAAATACAGTATGCCTAGGAAATAAATATTAAAATAAAGCATAAGTTAATATTTCACTAAAGACTTATAACAGTCCATGCATAATAAGCTTAATGGATGGAAACATCAATTCAATCCCAATCAGATAAGGATTTTGATGGGAAATAGTTCAAATGAGGACAATGAGATACACGGTGTCTCATAAGAAGAAACAAGAGTTAAAATTTGATGACCATGTCACTTTTTAATACCTGGAAGAGTAATACACACAGAGTAGACTGTTATACCATGACCTAAGTTAATTCATGATATAAAAGAATTATTACTTAATTGGTAAAAAAAGTTTTTAACTTCAAAATGAACACAAACATTTGAAATCTAGGGTTGTGGATACAGTAAGATCCCCAACCATACCCAGTTAATTCTCAATTTTGTTTGGACGCCCAGTATCAAGAGAATTCTTTCTCAGTCCTGATTCAGATGCATCAGCAGTTATATACAGTAATCAATTTGGGGGAGGAAAATAATACCATTTTCCTTACAATCCCAGACACTCTTGAATTAGATAAAGATATCAAGAAGCATCACTACGAACCAAAGTTAGTGGAGGTGACAGAATTCCAGTTGACCTATTTCAAACCCTAAAAGATGATGCTGTGCAAGTGCTACACTCAATATGCCAGCATATTTGGAAAACTCAGCAGTGGCCACAGGACTGGAAAAGGTCAGTTTTCATTCCAATCCCAAAGAAAGGCAATGCCAAAGAATGCTCAAACTACCACACAATTGCATTCATCTCACATGCTAGTAAAGTAATGCTCAAAATTCTCCAAGCCAGGCTTCAGCAATATGTGAACCGTGAACGTCCAGATCTTCAAGCTGGTTTTAGAAAAGGCAGAGGAACCAGAGATCAAATTGCCAACATCTGCTGGATCATCGAAAAAGCAAGAGAGTTCCAGAAAAACATCTATTTCTGCTTTATTGACTATGCCAAAGCCTCTGACTATGTGGATCCCAATAAATTGTGGAAAATTCTTCAAGAGATGGGAATACCAGACCACCTGACCAACCTTTTGAGAAATCTGTATGCAGGTCAGGAAGCAAGTTAGAACTGGGCATGGAACAACAGACTGGTTCCAAATAGGAAAAGGAGTACGTCAAGGCTGTATATTGTCACTCTGTTCATTTAACTTATATGCAGAGTACATCATGAGAAACGCTGGGCTGCAATCAAGATTGCCAGGAGAACTATCAATAACCTCAGATATGCAGATGACACCACCCTTATGGCAGAAAGTGAAGAAGAACTAAAGAGCTTCTTGATGAAAGTGAAGGAGGAGAGTGAAAAAGTTGGCTTAAAGCTCAACATTCAGAAAACTAAGATCATGGCATCTGGTCCCATCACTTCATGGCAAATAGATGGGGAAACAGTGGCAGACATTTTTGGGCTCCAAAATCCCTGCAGATGGTAACCGCAGCCATGAAATTAAAAGACGCTTTACTCCTTGGAAGGAAAGTTATGACCAACCTAGGCAGCATATTAAAAAGCAGAGACATTACCTTGCCAACAAAGGTCTGTCTAGTCAAGGCTATGGTTTTTCCAGTAGTCATGTATGGATGTGAGAGTTGGACTATAAAGAAAGCTGAGCGCTGAGGAATTCATGCTTTTGCACTGTGGTGCTGGAGAAGACTCTTGAGAGTCCCTTGGACTGCAAGGAGATCCAACCAGTCCATCCTAGAGATCAGTCCTGGGTGTTCATATTGGAAGGACTGATGTTGAAGCCGAAACTCCAATACTCTGGCCACCTCATGTGAAGAGCTGACTGATTTGAAAAGACCCTGATGCTGGGAAAGATTGAGGGCAGGAGGAGAAAGGGACGATAGAGGATGAGATGACTGGATGGCATCACCGACTCAATGGACATGGGTTTGGGTGGACTCCGGGAGTTGGTGATGGACAGGGAGGCCTGGTGTTCTGTGGTTCATGGGGTGGCAAAGAGTCAGACACAACTGAGCGACTGAACTGAACTATCAAGAACAGCTTTGTGCTTTAGTCCAAGACATACAGAAAAACATAAGACAGATTTTTTAAAAGTTTTGTATGAAATTCAAATGAAAAATTTATATGAAATTTAAAAATTCAAATATAGAACTTTTGGAACCCCAGCCTTCCCTGAAATAGAGGTTTAAAAATTTTGAACCCCCTTCAACATTCTCCTCATTCTGTTAAGGAAAGTAAGATTTCCCAAAGCTATGTGATTTGCTTGCGTATATGGAAAGAATATTGGAATAAGAACTAGAATACAGGTTTTCCTATCTCAATTTTAGGCGCCTTCCACTGAATCTTACTGGCAACATCAGCAGAAATAGTCTGGAGCTACACCGTGAGATACAAAAGCCGACAGGGGTGCCACAGGACCAATTTGCACTTGTCGAGGGAGCTATGGTCTCAGCTGCCAAGCAGGGTAACCTCCAAGAAGTTCCCATGAGAAGAAAACAGCCAGCCATAGGTCTCTGCAAAGGCCAGCAGATGCCAGTGCAAGATGAAGCCAGTGTCCGTAAAGCAGTGCTTCTCTGTGCCCTTCTCCACCTTCAGTGCTGCCAGAGGCGCCCGGGGGGCAGGAGAGAGGAACCGAAGCCCTTAGGGGCAAACATATAGAAGGCAGCCACACGCCCACTCCCCCAATGGAGGCTCCACCAGAATGTGGGGAAGAAGACGCTCTAGGAAAAATTCTCACATGTGACTGTTACAAGGGAATGGATATTTTAACTACTGACAGATTAATCTCAGTACTAAAACGGAACAGAGGTCTTCTGGTCTTTCTGCTTTTAGTAACGGAAGAAATTAATAGAACTGTCCAAAATTTTAACCAAGGATGTAGCGCTTAACGACTGTACCTAAAGAGATACTCTTGCTCAACATCATTGAATCATATGGATTTAGAAGTCAGGTTCAGTCACATCCTAAATAACACATACAGGTACACAATCCTATATTACAGTCAAGAAGGTATATTTAGTTCCAATATTTAACATTAATATAACAAAGGTATTCTACTGTACTTGTTAGTTTATACTACTTTAAAACTGAGGGGGGAGGGAAGGAGAAAATTACCCATAGAAGAGATTCTATTGGTTGAGGATTGAGCAATCCCATGATTCCATGGTACCAAGATAATCCTGCACCCATCATGAAAATACCAACACCACTAATTAGTGAAGCAATATAGCGCATATTTGAAAATCCATACCTGAAAAATAAAAAAAAAATAGTTTACAAGAAATATAAATGATTTCCATCCAAAATGTTTAATAGTTCAATGAAGAAAAACTTATGATATCAAGATGTTATGATTTTATAGTTAAGTAAAAGTTAAGTGCTAAACTCAAATCTAATCAGAAAGTAAAATATAAAGTGGAAAAAACTGCATGATCTTTGAAACTATATAAAAATAAAGTGAATATGATTTAATTCAGGTATTTACTAATCCCTCTTTCTTATAATTTGCTTTGATTTACTACAGCAATTTTAAATACCACAAACACAGATAAAATTTATCTTTAAAATGTATTCAGATGTTTAATGAAGAGGATAACATTTCAACTTCCTTGTAATGAAGTTTCTAATTCAATACTGTCTTACATAATTTATATTACCTATAATTTGATGCTAGATACTTTTTGCCAATTCTGTAGAATTTAACACACAGTAACTCACTACTATTATTAAGAGACTAAGAGCTTCAGTTTTCTCGATGTTTGATGACAATTTTTTTGTTAAATATCAATTATTTTTTTAAGAGTCTTTGGTCAACATGTGCATTACTTTGTTATTATTGTATCTACCAATACAATAATGAGTAATAAATTTAAAAATATGAGATAATGTAAGAGGGAAAGAATCACTCATTGGTAACAGAAGTTTCTGGGAAATTTACCCCCAAATTCAAACATGGTACCCCTAGAGTAGATGCAAATTTAAACAAGAGTTCTTAATTTAAAACGGTTTCCCAGGTGATGCAGTGGTAAAGGATCTGCTTGTCAATACAGGAGATGCAAGAGACACAGGTTCAACACCTGGGTTGGGAAGATCCTCTGGAGTAGGATATGGTAACCCACTCCAGTATTCTTGCTTGGAATCTTAATTAAAATTGTTTTTATTTAATTCCTTTTGCAAATATGTAATCTTACCATAGGAAAGTATCAGTTTATAGATGTGACAGTGTTCTGTAAGCTTGATTTAGAAAAATTAACATTCTTCTAAAGTTTTCCCCACATAGACTATAAATATTTAAGATAATTTAAGATCTAAAATAAATAGCATTACTTTCATTTTATGTGTTTTCAAGGAATTTGTATATTCTTACTGAAATTTTTAATTATCTGCACTATCCAGTATGTCACTAGCTACATAAGACTATTTAAATGTAAATTAAGTAAAACTAAATAAAATTTTAACATAATTCTTCAACTGCACCTGCCACATTTCCAGTGCTCAACAGCCCCTTGTAGCTAGTGATGAGCATATTGAATAGATGTGCATAACTATTCCTATTATTATAGAAAATTTTATCAGGCAGCACTAAAGTAGATTGTTGAAAATATCTTATGAAATCTACACACCTAAAAATTTTCAATTTCACCCTGTTTTACAATTTTTGGTATATAAAACTGGTCAGAAAAATTTTTTTTGACATAGTAAAATGCTGTAATCATGTAATCATGTGTAATTAGCAGACTCGAAAGCTAGCTGTTCCCTATACAACCTTACTACAGTTACAGGATATTCAAAATATGCTATTATTTATAAGAAAACAGGAGTGTCTGGATTTCAATATGTATAAAGCACAGAGGCAGATTCCTATACAGAAATAAAAGTGTACTTCTTTTGCCTTAAGGCAAATTTGATTTCTCAAATTCTATTACTGAAGCTTATTAAAAAAAGAAAAAAATACACGTAGAATCCAAAAATTTTAACTGGTTACATTAGTAGAAGCAGTAGCAAGTCTTTGTATCAAATAACTAATATAATTCAAAACAATATGTGCTAGAGCACATTTCTTTTAAAAATAAGTCATTTTGAAACATTAACAATACTACCTCCAAATGACAATAAGGGGATTAAAATACATTAAGCATGAATTTAATAGAAATTATCACCAAAATTTAAGAGTGGCCTATTAGTCCAAATGTGAAATATACGTATTTCCTTTGACCAAATAAAACAACTCCAAGATCAAAATATGTGCTTTGTTATTAATTATCAAATACAAAGAGGACAAGATCTTTGTTATATTACAAAGAACAAAAATAATTTGAACTCCATTTTCAAATTAGATCTTGAATTTACTTTGACACAACAGCTGAATCCTGCAATTTAGATACTACAGCAGAAGGACCAAATCTTTAACACAAAGCTGCAGGTATATAAAACTTCAGGACATTATCTATAATTCAATGACTTACTGGCAAAACAAATGAAAACATAATAAAGACAAGAGTCCTTACGGATGAGTAGGATCTGGTGTCTGAACAGACTTACTGATGCCCAATGCAAGTAAGGCCTATGGAAGAAAAAAAAGTAAATAATCATTAGCAAGATAGGGAGTGTAAGGAGGTAAAGCCCGTCTAGAGGGCACAAGCTGAGAACAACAAAGAAACACTTAACACATGCATGTCCCATAACCCAGCAATTCTGGTTTCTAGTACCTACCACTGAGCCATAAAGATGAACAGAAAGGGGTTTAAAAAACACTACTTATGTCAACGTATGGCAAAAACCACTACAATATTGTAATGAGCCTCCAACTAATAAAAATAAATGGAAAAAAATTTAAAAAATAAAAGTTTGACACCGGAAAAAAAAAACAAACAAAACACTGCTTATAAAGATGAGAAATAAGAGAGCAACCTAAAACTTCTTCAATGAGGAATGGCAAAATAAATCATGGTACAACCGAAGAGTAGATTTCCTCCACCTCAGTGTAAAAGAATAGCGTTGGGATAGAGCTCTCTATGCTGACATGCTGAAAGCTCTAACACGTAATATTCAGTGAAAGGGAAAAAAGCAAGTTTAGAAACGGAATGTACAATACAAAAGAACTTGTGCTTTGCAGTTGTTTGTAAACAACATATAATGTAAAGCATAGGGAAAAGCCTGAAAGTACTCATGTTTAACCTCTGAGGAGGAAAGTAGGATTAGGGTAGCCTGTAATACCTAATGTTTTACAGGAAGAATAACGTATAAGCTGAACGAATAAAAGATTTAAAGAGCACAATTTGTGTATACACATGATACATTTGGGCTTCCCTGGTGGCTTGGAAGGTAAAGAATCTGCTTGCAATGTAGGAGACCTGGGTTTGATCTCTGGGTTGAGAAGATCCCCTGGAGAAGGGAAGGCTACCCACTCATTTTCTTGCCTGGAGAATTCCATGGGCAGATGAGCCTGGCAGGCTACAGATATGGGTTCGCAAAGAATCAGACATGACTCTATTCTATGACACATTTACATTTTTAGTAAAGCTCCAAAACTATGTGCATGAAGTACAGATATCAATGTATATACTGCAGTGACTATCTGGAGTACGGAAGGAGGAAATAAAGATGGAAGACTAATTACAACAAAAATTTTATTTCTTTAGGGAAAAAAAGTCATGACAAAATTTTGCATGACAAAAATGTCTTTTATACTGGCTACCATCTTTCTCTCCTTCCTCCCTTGCCTTCATCTTTTCTTCCTTTATTTGATATATTTGATCATATCTTTTTTTTTGATCATATCTTTTGTTAAAAAAGACTGATTCACTGGAACTGCTCAGTATTATGTTTGCACTAAGTATCTTTTCTATTAATCTGATGTAAATTTAGAAATCTGAAGAAGATTACCTTATTAAAATTATTTATCTAATAAAAATACAAAGCCTCTGAGTGAATATGTAATTTTATTCGACTAAGCTGGGGGGTTTTTCATTTTTTCAGCATGGTATTAAACAGGTAAACTTTCAAGATAACCAAATTCTTCACAGTTGAGGTTTCTCTGTAGGTTACCATGCATTTAATAGAAACATTTTCTTTTGTAAAATATATGGAGATTTTACCACCCTGAAAATGACTAAAACAAATAAATACCAGATTTAAGTTTTGATATTGGAAATTCTATCCTAAAAACAAAGAATATTACAAATTTTTTTTCTACTTGATTTGAAAGGAAAAGAGGGTTAAACTACTTAAAACAGATGATGGCTTTTCAATAAATTAAACTAAGAGAAATGAGAGTAAATTAAGAATATATAATTTAAAAACTGGTATACTAAAATTGAATACTCATTATCAATTCACACTATATATGTGCGTGTTTATAATGTTTACAAAAGAGAATGAGTGTTCAATCATTTTTAAAACACTTAATGTTCAGGTTGGCTGTGCAATGAATTGTGAGATATCAAAAGTTCTATAAATTTAATATGGGCCATATTTATTCTTATAAAAATAAGATATCACTAATCCTGTTCTCCAAAAATTAAAGTCAAAGTTCTAGAACTTAATGTAAATGGAATCATGCAATTACTACTCTTTTGTATTTGCCATCTTTTATTTAACATACTGTTGGCGATGCATATATGCTGTTACAGATAAGAATTTCATTTCTCTTTTTATTGCTAGATAATATTCCATTGTATGAGTATACCACAACTTGTTTATTCCACTGTTGATGAACATTCGTGCTGATCCCAATTTTCTGTCCACTACATCACCTTTACAGTGCTATAAACATTCTTACACAAGTCTCTGTGGACCTTTGTTCCCATTTCTCCTGGTTAAATATTTAGGAGGGGAATTGCTGCGTCCAACAACAGACATATGTTTACAAGAATCTGACTAATTTAAGAGTGGTTGTAACATTTTACGGGCTTCCCTGGTGGCTTAGAGGTTAAAGCGTCTGCCTGCAATGTGGGAGACCTGGGTTCGATCCCTGGGTTGGGAAGATCCCCTGGAGAAGGAAATGGCACCCCACTCCAGTATTCTTGCCTGGAGAATCCCATGGACGGAGGAGTCTGGTGGGCTACAGTCCACGGGGTCACAAAGAGGAGTCTGGTGGGCTACAGTCCACGGGGTCACAAAGAGTCAGACACAACTGTGCGGTTTGTATCTGTATAACATTTTGCGCTCCACTAGCAGTATCTAAAAGGTTTGGGTGCTCTACATCTTAACCCAACATGTGACTGTCAGGCGTTTAAATTTTAATCATTACAGTGGATGTGTAGAGAGGTCCTGTCTGGGTGTCAGTATCCATTTCCTGATGATGAATGGCGCTGAACACCTCCTTGTGTCCATTAACTACATGCATGTATCTTTGTGAAGTACCTTTCAAATCTTCAGCCTTTTAAAAAAAATCAGATTCTCTTTTTAATACTGACTTACAGCTGAAGCTCCAATACTTTGGTCACCTGATGTGAAGAGCTGACTCATTGGAAAAGCCCCTGATGCTGGGAAAGAGTAAAGGCAAAAGAGGGCAGCAGCGGATGAGATGGTTGGATGGCATCACTGACTCAATGAACGTGAATGTTAGCAACTCCGGGAGCTGGTGAAGGACAGGGAAGCCTGGTGTGCTACAGTCCATGGGGTCACAAAGTCACATGTGACTTAGCAACTGAACAACAAGACAGAAGTTCTTTAATTATCCTGGATGCCAGTCTTCTGTCAGATTATAAGCTTCACCAGTATTTTCTCCCTATCTGCAACTTGCCTATTTATTGTCTTAAGAGCGTCCTTAGTAAGAGTTTTTAACTCTGATGAAGTTTTTCTTATCTTATGGTTCTACTTCTGTGTCCTGTTTAAGAAATCTCTGCTTATCCAAAGGTCTAGAAGATATTCTCCTAGGTTTTCTTCTAGTACTTTCATAGTTTTAGCTGGTACTTTTGGGTCCACCTTAAATTTGTATAAAGCATGAAGGCATTGTATAAGCCAAGGTCCTCTGTTTTTTACCCATGTGAATATCCATTTCCCCCATATACCATTTGTTGAAGAGTTTCTTTTCTTCAGCTTTGGTGCCTTTGTCAAAAATCAACTGACGATGTAACTGCTGGACCCTCTCCTCTGTTCTCCTGATCTGTCAGTCCTCATGCCAAGACTTTCAAAGTGTTAGTTCTTCAGTCGTGTCCAACTCTGTGATTCCATGGACTGTAGCCTGCCAGGCTCCTCTGCCCATGGAATTCTCCAGGCAAGAATTCTGGAGTGGGTAGCCATTTCCTTCTCCAGGGGACCTTCTCGACCTAGGGATGGAACCTCTCTCTCCTGACTGCAGGCAGATTCTTACGGTCTGAGCCACCAGGGAATTCCCTACTGTCTTAATTATTGTGCTCTGAAATAAGTCTTAAAATCCTCCAAAAATTTTTTTAGATTGCTTTGAATAGTCCAGGTTCTTTACATTTGCATATAAATTTTAGAATTTAATCAGTTTGTCAATTTCCACCAAAAAAAAAAAAAGTCTGCTGGATATTAAATCTGTAAATTAATTTAGGGCAATCAGACATGTTAATGCAGTAACCCAATCCATGATCATAGTATCTCTATCCATTTCCTTAGGTCTTAACTTCCTCCAGTTATATTTTAAGTTTTCAGTGTTAAAATCTTACACATCTTTTGCTAAATTTACTCCTATGTATTTAATATTATAAATGGAATTTACTAAAAATCTCCTTCTCCGTTTGCTGATAGTAGAAATGCAATAGATTTTTGTATATTAATCTTCTACTGATTTTGAATATTAAACTAACTTTGCATTCCTAGACTACTCACTTGATCATGATGTATTATAATTTTTGTATATTGCTAGATTCAATTTGATTATATCTAAAGGATATCTACATCCATGTTAATGAGAGATATGGGTCCATATTTTTTTCTTGCAGTATCTTTAAGGTTTTACATCAGGGTTAAGGTGGTCTTCCCTAGTGGCCTAGTAGTAAAGAATTCACCTGCCAATGCAGGAGATTGGACCCTGGGTCAGGAAGATCTCCTACAGAAGGAAAGGGCAACCCATTCCAGTATTCTTGCCTGGAAAATCCCACGACAGAGGAACCTGGCAGGCCACAGTCCTTGGGGTTGCAAGATAGTCAGATACAACTTAGCAATTAAACAACAATCAGGGTTACGCTAGCCTTATTAGAGGGAATGAAAAGTGTTTCCTTCTCCTCTATATTTGAAAGTCTGTATACTACTGGTTATTATTTCTTCCTTACATGTTTGATATAATTCTCTTGATAACGTCCCACATGTCTAAGGCTCCCTTCATTTTTTTTAAAGTCTTTTTTCATGCTAGTGTTAGTATGAATGCTTTCTACAGTCATATGTTTACTTGAGTTTATTGGTCATGCTTTCCACAAAGTCTAATCTGCTCTTAATTCTATGCATTGGATTTTTCACATCAGATATATTTTTCAGCTCTAAAATTTCCATCTGGTTCTTCTTTCTGTCTTCCATTTCTCTTTCCATTCAGTTCCGTTCAGTCGCTCAGTCGTGTCCCACTCTTTGCAATCCCATGAATCACAGCACACCAGGCCTCGCTGTCAATCACCAACTCCTGGAGTTCACTCAAACCCAAGTCCATCGAGTCAGTGATGCCATCCAGCCATCTCATAGCATATTGGGCATCTACCATATTCATATTTTCTTTTTGATACATAATATGAATGTATCTTTAATAGCCATTTATCCTTGTGTGCTAATTCTAGCATATGTCAATTGAGTCTGTTTCTATTGACTAATTTTTCTCCTGGTTGAATATCAAATTTTTTGCTTCCTGGTTGTCAAATACAAATTTTTTTTATTAGGTGCTGAACACCATGAACATTATACTGCATGTCTGGAATTTGTTGTCTTCCTTTTAATAAGTGTAGGGCTTCGTTCTGGCAGGTAATTAAGTTACTTGCAAATCAGCATGATCCTCTAGAGCTTTGTTAGAAAGGTTCTAAAACTTTATTTTTTATTTTTATTTTTTAAAATTTATTTATTATTTTTTCAGTGGGTTTTGTCATACATTGACATGAATCAGCAATAGATTTACACGTATTCCCCATCCCGATCCCCCCTCCCACCTCCCTCTCCACCCGATTCCTCTGCGTCTTCCCAGTGCACCAGGCCCGAGCACTTGTCTCATGCATCCCACCTGGGCTGGTGACCTGTTTCACCATAGATAATATACATGCTGTTCTTTCACAATATCCCACCCTCACCTTCTCCCACAGAGTTCAAAAGTCTGTTCTGTACTTCTGTGTCTCTTTTTCTGTTTTGCATAAAGGGTTGTCGTTACCATCTTTCTAAATTCCATATATATGTGTTAGTATGCTGTAATGTTCCTTATCTTTCTGGCTTACTTCACTCTGTATAATGGGCTCCAGTTTCATCCATCTCATTAGGACTGATTCAAATGAATTCTTTTTAACGGCTGAGTAATATTCCATGGTGTATATGTACCACAGCTTCCTTATCCATTCGTCTGCGGATGGGCATCTAGGTTGCTTCCACGTCCTGGCTATTATAAACAGTGCTGTGATGAACACTGGGGTGCACGTGTCTCTTTCAGATCTGGTTTCCTCTGTGTATGCCCAGAAGTGGGATTGCTGGGTCATATGGCAGTTCTATTTCCAGTTTTTTTAAGAAATCTCCACACTGTTCTCCATAGCGGCTGTACTAGTTTGCATTTCCACCAACAGTGTAAGAGGGTTCCCTTTTCTCCACACCCTCTCCAGCATTTATTGCTTGTAGACTTTTGGATAGCAGCCATCCTGACTGGTGTGTAATGGTACCTCATTGTGGTTTTGATTTGCATTTCTCTGATAATGAGTGATGTTGAGCATCTTTTCATGTGTTTGTTAGCCATCTGTATGTCTTCTTTGGAGAAATGTCTGTTTAGTTCTTTGGCCCATTTTTTGATTGGGTCATTTATTTTTCTGGAATTGAGCTTCAAGAGTTGCTTGTATATTTTTGAGATTAATCCTTTGTCTGTTTCTTCATTTGCTATTATTTTCTCCCAATCTGAGGGCTGTCTTTTCACCTTACTTATAGTTTCCTTTGTTGTGCAAAAGATTTTAAGTTTCATTAGGTCCCATTTGTTTATTTTTGCTTTTATTTCCAATATTCTGGGAGGTGGGTCATAGAGGATCCTGCTGTGATTCATGTCGGAGAGTGTTTTGCCTATGTTCTCCTCTAGGAGTTTTATAGTTTCTGGTCTTACATTTAGATCTTTAATCCATTTTGAGTTTATTTTTGTGTATGGTGTTAGAAAGTGTTCTAGTTTCATTCTTTTACAAGTGGTTGACCAGCTTTCCCAGCACCACTTGTTAAAGAGGTTGTCTTTTTTCCATTGTATATCCTTGCCTCCTTTGTCAAAGATAAGGTGTCCATAAGTTCATGGATTTATCTCTGGGCTTTCTATTCTGTTCCATTGATCTATATTTCTGTCTTTGTGCCAGTACCATACTGTCTTGATGACTGTGGCTTTGTAGTAGAGTCTGAAGTCAGGCAGGTTGATTCCTCCAGTTCCATTCTTCTTTCTCAAGATTACTTTGGCTATTCCAGGTTTTTTGTATTTCCATACAAATTGTGAAATTATTTGTTCTAGTTCTGTGAAAAATACTGTTGGTAGCTTGATAGGGATTGCATTGAATCTATAGATTGCTTTGGGTAGAATAGCCATTTTGACAATATTGATTCTTCCAATCCATGAGCATGGTATGTTTCTCCATCTGTTTGTGTCCTCTTTGATTTCTTTCATCAGTGTTTTATAGTTTTCTATGTATAGGTCTTTTGTTTCTTTAGGTAGATATACTCCTAAGTATTTTATTCTTTTAGTTGCAATGGTGAATGGTATTGTTTCCTTAATTTCTCTTTCTGTTTTTTCATTGTCAGTATATAGGAATGCAAGGGATTTTTGTGTGTTAATTTTATATCCTGCAACTTTACTATATTCATTGATTAGCTCTAGTAATTTTCTGGAAGAGTCTTTAGGGTTTTCTATGTAGAGGATCATGTCATCTGCAAACAGCGAGAGTTTCACTTCTTCTTTTCCTATCTGGATTCCTTTTACTTCTTTTTCAGCTCTGATTGCGGTGGCCAAAACTTCCAACACTATGTTGAATAGTAGTGGTGAGAGTGGGCATCCTTGTCTTGTTCCTGATTTCAGGGGAAATGCTTTCAATTTTTCACCATTGAGGGTGATACTTGCTGTGGGTTTGTCATATATAGCTTTTATTATGTTGAGGTATGTTCCTTCTATTCCTGCTTTCTGGAGAGTTTTAATCATGAATGGGTGTTGAATTTTGTCAAAGGCTTTCTCTGCATCTATTGAGATAATCATATGGTTTTTATCTTTCAATTTGTTAATGTGGTGTATTACACTGATTGATTTGCGGATATTAAAGAATCCTTGCATTCCTGGGATAAAGCCCACTTGGTCGTGGTGTATGATTTTTTTAATATGTTGTTGGATTCTGTTTGCTAGAATTTTGTTAAGGAGTTTTGCATCTATGTTCATCAGTGATATTGGCCTGTAGTTTTCTTTTTTTGTGGCATCTTTGTCTGGTTTTGGAATTAGGGTGATGGTGGCCTCATAGAATGAGTTTGGAAGTTTACCTTCTTCTGCAATTTTCTGGAAGAGTATGAGTAAGATAGGTGTTAGCTCTTCTCTAAATTTTTGGTAGAATTCAGCTGTGAAGCCATCTGGTCCTGGGCTGTTGTTTGCTGGAAGATTTCTGATTACAGTTTCGATTTCCTTGCTTGTGATGGGTCTGTTAAGATCTTCTATTTCTTCCTGGTTCAGTTTTGGAAGGTTATACTTTTCTAAGAATTTGTCCATTTCATCCAAGTTGTCCATTTTATTGGCATAGAGCTGCTGGCAGTAGTCTCTTATGATCCTTTGTATTTCAGTGTTATCTCTTGTGACCTCTCCATTTTCATTTCTAATTTTGTTAATTTGGTTCTTCTCTCTTTGCTTCTTAATGAGTCTTGCTAACGGTTTGTCAATTTTGTTTATTTTTTCAAAAAACCAGCTTTTAGCTTTGTTGATTTTTGCTATGGTCTCTTTAGTTTCTTTTGCATTTATTTCTGCCCTAATATTTAAGATTTCTTTCCTTCTGCTAACCCTGGGGTTCTTCATTTCTTCCTTCTCTAATTGCTTTAGGTGTAGAGTTAGGTTATTTATTTGGCTTTTTTCTTGTTTCTTGATGTAAGCCTGTAATGCTATGAACCTTCCCCTTAGCACTGCTTTTACAGTGTCCCATAGGTTTTGGGTTGTTGTGTTTTCATTTTCATTCATTTCTATGCATATTTTGATTTCTTTTTTGATTTCTTCTATGATTTGTTGGTTATTCAGAAGCGTGTTATTTAGCCTCCATATGTTTGAATTTTTAACAATTTTTTTCCTGTAATTGAGATCTAATCTTACTGCACTGTGGTCAGAAAAGATGACTGGAATGATTTCAATTTTTCTGAATTTTCCAAGACCAGATTTATGGCCCAGGATGTGATCTATTCTGGAGAAGGTTCCGTGTGCACTTGAGAAAAAGGTGAAGTTGATTGTTTTGGGGTGAAATGTCCTATAGATATCAATTAGGTCTAGCTGGTCCATTGTGTCATTCAAGGTTTGTGTTTCCTTGTTAATTTTCTGTTTAGTTGATCTATCCATAGTTGTGAGTGGGGTATTAAAGTCTCCCACTACTATCGTGTTACTATTAATTTCCTCTTTCATACTCATTAGCGTTTGCCGTACATATTGCAGTGCTCCTATGTTGGGTGCATATATATTTATAATTGTTATATCTTCTTCTTGCATTAATCCTTTGATCATTATGTAGTGTCCTTCTTTGTCTCTTTTCACATCCTTTATTTGAAAGTCTATTTTATCTGATATGAGTATTGCGACTCCTGCTTTCTTTTGGTCTCTGTTTGCGTGAAATATTTTTTTCCAGCCCTTCACTTTTAGTCTGTATGTGTCCCTTGTTTTGAGGTGGGTCTCTTGTAGACAGCATATATAGGGGTCTTGTTTTTGTTATCCATTCAGCCAATCTTTGTCTTTTGGTTGGGGCGTTCAACCCATTTACATTTAAGGTGATTATTGATAGGTGTGGTCCCGTTGCCATTTACTTTGTTGTTTTGGGTTCACGTTTATACAACCTTTCTGCATTTCCTATCTAGAGAAGATCCTTTAGCATTTGTTGAAGAGCTGGTTTGGTGGCAGAAAGGTTCTAAAACTTTACAACTAAGATAATTTAGCCCTACTACCAAAGTCTAAGCCTTCTGTTGGCCTGGGTAATCAGTCAGAACTTTCAACCTTAGAATGTCAGCACTTAATCCAAGCCCTTTGTGAACTCTAGGGATTACTCAGGTTAATGTTCCCTGCTGGCTCTTTGCCTAGTCTCATGGTGCTTTACCTGATACACGTGCAACAAAACCTCAGCCAAGATTCAACTCAAGGAAAACCCTACGTAGACTCCTGCAGCTTTTTGTCTGCATGGCTCCCTCATCTGTGTAATCTGCCTTGTAATTTCTAGCCACCTCAGACTCACTGAACCCTAATTTCTACCTTCTCAACTCAATGACGGGTAACCCACCCTGCTCCATTATCCCAAAAGTGCCTCCAAGCAAAAAATCAGTGAGATCATAGAGTTTAATTCACCTGTTCCCCTTCCTCAGGGATCACAGTCTTGCACTGCGAATGTCCAATGTTTTAAAATATTGTTAAATATACTTTGTATAGTTTTTTAGCTGTTTATACCAAAAGACTAAGTCTAGTCCCCATGTGTCCTTCATGGCTGGAAACATAAGCTATGTACATATGTTCTGCAACTTGATTTTTCAGTCATATGGTTATTATTCCAGATCAATACATAGCTATCTACCACATGCTTTTATTTATCCATTGGCTGTGCCACTTGGCATGTGGGATCTTGGTTCCCCAACCAGGGATCAAATCCGTGACCCTTGCAGTGAAAGCATGGAGTTTTAACCACTGGAATGCAATGCAAGTCCCCCTACCACATGCTTTTAAACCCTTAAATAGTATTTCAGAGTATGGACACTTAAAAATTGTCTTCAATGTTTTAAGTAGCAACTAATACTAAAGTTAATATGTACCATTTTTACATTTTAATTTTCTTATGTTCACACAAACTGAAAACAAAAGAGGTACTGTGTGTTATATATTTCTCTCTCACCTACCTCCCCCCCACTCAACAGGCAAAATATTATATAAATAGTAGTTATGAATTACTGAGTATAAAAATTTAAGAAAATGATTGTTAGTACTAATACCAAGTGTCTGTACTTTTTCCTTATGTTAAAAAAATTTTTTTAAAATATTTATTTATTTGGCTGCACCAGGTCTTGGGTGCCACTCATGGGATCCTTGATCTTCTCTGCGGCATGTGGGATCTTTAGCTGCAATGTGATAACTCTTAGTTGTGGCAAGTGGGATCTGCTTTCCTGACTAGGGATTGAACCTGAGCCCCATGCATTGAGAGTGTGGAGTCTTAGCTACTGGACCACCAGGAAAGTCCCTAATTTTTTCTTTACTTTTACAAAAGGTTCTCATCTATCTGACAGTGAGTTACATGAGTTCTCAGATTTAATTTCTATTAAAATTGCTCTCCCTGCTCCTTACCATTTTATTATTAATTTCAACTTTGTCTTAAATATTCTTACTGTATGTATCTGTGTCTTTTGTTATAAGTTCTCCCAAATCATTCTTATATAACGGGAGGATAAACAAATAAAAACTAAAAAGGTTTTAACAGGCCACATTTTTTAAAATGTGAAATGATATACAAGTAGGAATGTTGTATTCTTAAAAAAAGGCTTAGATTTGTAGTACTCAAAATTTGAATTAAAGGGAGTCTAAGAAGTTATTTTAATTTTATAAAAATTATTTTTCATTTGTAAATTCAAGGAAAAAAATCAAAATACTAGTTTATTGTGAAGATCATTTTAATTCATCAATCACATGTGACTATTTTATATGTTTACTCAAACATATCCACTGGCTCTTATAAGAACTCATATTCTTAAATCAAATTTCTATTTAATGTAAGAATCACTTTTGCAAAAGCCTCTGCCCAAACATCTAGTATCTGATGATCTTATACTTCATTGTTAAAAGCTTTTAAAGCATAACAATCAGTTTTCAAAGACTATGATCATACTTCTTTGTATGTCATCATTCAAAAGTAAAACACCTTTCATTTTCTTTTACAACCCAACTGTAGGAATCATTCAGTTTTTAAAATGTCAACTTTTAGACTAAAATCTCAAAAAATATTACTTTAAATTAATAAGAAAGCTTTTACCCCTCACCTGGTTACAAGTATCAGATAAAGAGTGTATCGCTTCTGAAAACATGCTTGCTGAACCCGTATAAATCCAAGCAAGAAATTTGAAGAAGCAGTTTAATCCATTGCTAGGAGAGAAAGAAAAGATAATTTAGCACAGGTTTAGATAAAAACTCCCACCAAAAGCTTATTTATACATACACACACACAAGATTTTGTTCAAAGTAAATTAAAACAGATTTCTAGTTTACTATGCTTTAGGCAAGAGTATAAATTTGAAGAATATAGATTATGGTTTCACTAAATATTTAAATGAAAGGGGCATGATATGTGCAAACAAATTACTTAAGTACATTTTAAGAACTGATGAGAAAAGAGGGTGTTCTACATTTGGACAAAATGGACTTAGAAAGGAAGCTGTGTCTTAGGTAAGTGAAAGAGGATCGCACGTGATGTTGTTCAGCAGGTCACTGTCAAAGACACGACGCTGCTGAAGGTCAGGTTATTTAATCAGGCAGATGCGAAAGGTGAGAACAAAGCCAGACCAAGCAGTCTGGGTCATACTGGAAGATCACACATGCGAAAACAAACCTGGCTATCTCCTGAGGAAGCTAGCTGTGCTCAGATTCTAACAATAACAACTAGTATCATTTATCTCAGACACTAAGCCACTTATTATGTTTTACTGTAACTATTATACAAATACTAATATGTAATAACACCCTCATTTTATAAATGAGCAAACGGGGGCAGGGGGTTCCCCGGTGCTCCAGTGGCTGAGACTCTGCACTCCCAATGCAGGAGACCTGGCTTTGACCCCTGGTCAGGGACTCCTATATGCAGCAACTAAGAGTTTGCATGCTGCGACTAAAAGGTCCCACAGCTGCAACTAAGATCCAGTGCAGCCAAATAAATAAATAAATAATTTTCAAGTAAATAAATAAAAATAAATGAGGATCTATACATCCCCTTCCAGCTACCCTTTACTCCTCTCCTCTTCATATAATTTCTTGAAAGAATTGTATCTGCTCTTGCTGTCTCAGTTTTCCTCATTCTGTATTTGGTCTTCAATCCACTAAACAATGGCTTCTGCCACCAACACCTCATAAGATTGTTCTTAACCATATACTGTTTCTTGCTATTAAATTCCTGAAAACATTTTTAATATTTTCTTTAATCTTACAGAAGCATTTGCCACTATCTTCTTATAACACTGTCCTTCTTGATTTCTACCAGCCTCCTGGTTTTCTTCCTACCTTTCTCGTTACTCTTCCTCAGTCTCTTTTGCAGGCTTTTTTTTTTCTTCTACCAATTTCTTAAATGTGAGCATTCTTCAAGGCTTATTCAGGAGTGCTTTTCCTTCCTCATACATTATAATGCATATACACAAACATTCTCCAGGTGATCCAAAGTATTCCTATGGCTTTAATTATTACCTATATACTAATAACTCTCTATTCTTTATCTCTAATTCAGATCTTCCTGAGCTTCAAACCAATATATATTAAAAATAATAATCATCAAGTGCATATTATGTAACAGAAACGATGCTAAGCAGTATACATACCCTACATCACTTTCCTCCAATATAAAAAGCTTTAGCTGCTAATCCCACTTTACAGACAAAAACAATTATTTCTGTTGACCAGCTCTACTTGGGCGC
This sequence comes from Cervus elaphus, assembly GCF_910594005.1. Taxonomy (NCBI): domain Eukaryota; kingdom Metazoa; phylum Chordata; class Mammalia; order Artiodactyla; family Cervidae; genus Cervus; species Cervus elaphus. The sequence continues at coordinate 59,726,020 of NC_057831.1, read as the reverse complement.
CCTATAAATACCTCAGACTCAAAAAGGAACCCGTTACTTTCTTCGCTCCCGCCCTGACTCTTCCTCCCAGTGCTCCTTTTTCCTCAGCGACAGTACAGCATCTACCCAAGCGTCCAAGTCAGAAGCCTGGGCGCCGTCACTGACCAGTGCTCCTCAATGCTTTCTGAACCTAGCCAGGTCTCTCCATCCCTATTACCACTATCTGTGCTGTATTATCATAAACGACTTTAAGTCTAGGGCCCCTCCAGTCCTTGACGATGAGAATTACCTATTTTACCTTTATGTTTCCAGACTACATCAAAATTCCAGACACAGGTAGTATGTGTATTTTAGAAATAAAAGCACAAACTAATGAACTACAAATTAATGCTCTTAAATAATCATCCTAAAATAGATTACTCAGTACAATAGATTAAAAGGTAGGCAAAATAATAGAGATCAAGAAGACAGAGGAGAAAAGAGGCAAAGGCATCAGTTATGCTCTAACAGGGCTAAATGGGAGAAAAATAAAGAGGGCAGATGCTCTTCAGTAGCCACAGTGCAGCCTGGTTTACTCTGAATGTAACTTTGGCCAACTCAAGTTTTTAAAAAGATTTCTATAAACACCAATGAAAATAGAAGAAAAATTTTCAGATAGCACCTTTATCTAGATACGAAGTAATAAATGTATACATTCATATATATACATTAAAAACATAATTAAATTCTAAAAATTTAGAATTAAATTTTAATTATTTAATTATTTTTTAAAAATTCTATTTTTAAAGGTTTATTTTTCAGTACTTACATGCAAATGGCAACCATCACCACTTTGCCTGGCCCCTTTAAAAAAATTGATGCCGTTCTAGAACGTGGCTATAAAAACCAAACAAAAAGAAAAAAAACTCTTAACATTTCCCAAAAAGGCACTATGACGATATATATACGACTCTGACACACCAGAAAATATCTTCTCTATCAATGCCTCTTCACTACTGGATTTACTTATTTCTTTTTCTCTAGACTTTCCTCTTTAAATTGTGTGAAGATGGAAATTGAAAGTGCATGTAGATCCTTTTCCAGAATGTTGTTTATTTATTTCCTTGTTGTTTATTTATTTCCTTGTAATTCATTTACTGTCTACTCCCAGAAAAATTCTGAGTTGGTTACATTAAAAAACAGAAATAGTGATAAAAATATACTGAACTGAAATAACCTAAAATTTTGCATTTGTTGAGTAACTTAACTTTTAAAACAAGAACAGCCAAAGCTAGTAAGCCTGTTACCCTCATTTAACTCCTGACTATTCTCTAAAGACTGAAGCCCTCAAATGGTAACACTGTGTTTATTTAGTTCCAGAATTGAACAAAACAAAGGGAAATCAAACAGGGAGAGAAGTATTCAGGAGAATATTTTCCTTCGGGTTAAATACCCTTTGGCTACTCCTTGAATTTATACTTTCCCTGTTTCTTTTCCTGCTCTTTCCTCTCCCGTATGCTATCACATGTCACCGTAACCTCTCTAAGCTGTACCCATCTCCTTCCCCATCTGGCTGAGGGCTACCCTTCTATGTGAAGCCTTCCTTGATCCCCAGAGAATACTCACGCTGCTCCACACTTGCTGTTGTAGTTCACCTTTCCACTAAAGCAAGTCATGCATTCTGCCTTACGTAATTTACTCACGAAGTATTTACTGTGCACGCACTACGTACCTGGCAGAGTTCTAGGTGCTGGAGCACCGGAGGAAGCAGCACTCCCTGCCTCCTCAGACCTCCCTGTCTAGCACAGCAAGGGGGGAAGAGACCCGTCACACCTGAGAGTGGTGGATACCATCCAGAAAATAAGAGACGGAGAGAGCAGCGCTGGGGCGAGACGGGAGGGCTGCTTGGCTACAGCACTAGGGAAAGGAGTTCCGCGATGGGAGGAAGCAGCCAGGGAAAATCTGGGGGAGAGTTTTCGGCGGAGCACACAGCGCATTCAAACATTCTGAGGGAAGTCAGTTTTGTGTGAAGAAAGGATAAAAACAAGGCTGATGTGGCATTAGGGGAGCAAAATGCTTTTCCTTTTATTTTGCACTCTGATAATGCTTTGCAGTCAGGTCTGCAGGTTAGGGTTTAAAAAGCACCTACTAAGCTCCTGTGGACAGCAGAGCAAAAGAGGGAGCTGCAAGCTCTAAAGTGATACATCTATCAAGTCTGACCATGGTTCCAGATTTCTGAGTAATGCCACTCACTGATAAACAAAAACCAGTGTGTGTGCATTTTACTACAATGAGAATATACCATATCCTTTGGTTAGTACAGGAAAAAGAAAAAAATGAAATTGTTATAGGAACAGTAGAATATGAAAACATGCTACTTAAGGTAGAAGGTGAGAAAGATTTCTTTAGAAGAAAGTCTTGAAAATTTATGGAATAAACAAGACAGACAGGGAAGGAAAATGCGATTTTTAAACCATAACAGAATGTTTTAACAAGGAAAAAGAGATTCACTGAGCTCAAATTGCTCTGAAAGAAGGTTGCAGATAGAATTCCCTGACAGTTCAATGGTTAGGACTGGGCTCTTCCACTGCTGGAGTCCTGGAGAACTAAGATTATGTAAGCCTCATGGCACAGCCAAAAAAAAAAAAAAAAGAGAGAGAGAAAGAAAGTTGTAGAAAAGGTGAAAATCTGTTGGTAAAATTAGGTCAGAAATAGCGACAAGGTCCAAGGAAATCTATAAGCAAGAGAAGCAAAATCTCAAAAAGCAACAGGTCCATAGTAGGCAGATGGATAGATTTCAGAGGACTAGGAGGAAAATCAGCATAAAATATTCAAAGGGCTACAGGTGATTTCAAACTGACACTATCATTTCAATCCCAGGTGGTACAAGTGGTAAAGAGTTCACTTGCCTTGCAGGAGATGCAAGAAACTTGGGTTCGATCCCTAGCTCGGGAAGATCCCCTGGAATAGGAAGTGGCCACCCACTCCAGTATGCTGAAAGACTATCCCAAGAAATTCAGAGAATTAGGATTAGAAGGAAAGGCACAAAAAAGTAGCAATATTATTAAAGGGAAAATGTATTAAAGGGATAAGAAATGGTATCAATTAGAACACTGAGCATTGAGAGAGTGCTTGTGCCAAACCTAAAATATAGTGAGTTCATATATTTCACTATTGGAGCTCCCATAAAATGAAGAATATAATGGAGAAAGAAGTGTCTGGATCAGAGAGAAACAAGGATCCAAAGTAGGTGGGTGAGAAGGAGGTTCAAGAGGGAGGGGACACGTTTATACATATGGCTGATTCACTGATGTACAGCAGAAGCTGACACATTGAGAAGCAATCATACTCATAAATAAATAATAAAAAGACCAAAAAAAAAAAAGTAAAGAAGGTATTTTTACTCCAGGAGACACGAATAATCCCGTTATGTTTTAGAGAAGGAAACCAGCCATCTTTAGTGAGACAGTGAGTGTTCCTAGGAGGAATATGGAAACAGTAGGAAATTAAATACTAAAGTCTTATTCTATTACTATTTTTAAAGAAGGTATAATAGAAATTTAGAAATTTTATACAAAATCTGTAACATTTCAAGGCTGATGAGTATTAATCTTCAAAAGGGCTCTACATGACACAGATTTCAGAAGTCAACAGCTGCTATTCAAAAATCCGGTGCTGATGATCCTCCATGCAAAAAAGGTGTAAAGCTAGCAGGAAGTCTTCCCAGGAGGCAGACCTCACCAGCCTAAATTACTCCATAGCAAGAGGCAGGGCAGAGGCTGTCAAGGCATAGAAGTGACTCACACGACATACAAAAGCCCTACCACTGAAGAGAATCCAGGTCTTCAGTGCAGCACTAGGGTGCCAGAAACGCAGGGCTCACAAGGGAAATGGAAATTAAGAGGCTTTGAATAAGATGACTGGGAAAGAAAAGAACATCAAATAAGATATGACTAGAGTTGTCATCATTGCTAATTTCTAAATTTTCCAAGAAGGAAGCAAGAGACTCAAATTTAAGTCAGAAGAAAAGAGACAATTTGCAAAGCTAGCCCTTTCTCCAGGTATGGTGCTCACTTCTTGACAGGAGACACCTCCAGCTCAATTTAAATGCAAGGCGGACTCTGAACATGACTACGTGGCATCGTGGAAGTGTCGGTGGCTTTGATAAGAGCTCTTGGGAATCCAAGTCCGATGAAGGACTTAGGAGAAAATAAGAAGTGGACAGTAAAGGTACGCTTCCTGTACTGATCCCAATATTAATTTCCTTCTGTTAGGAAGGAAAATAAGAGTATTCTGGCACACTTGAAGATAAGGTAGTAAATTTGGTGATGCAAAGATAAGGTATTTTTTTTAGCAGATTAGATCTACCTTGGAATAGGATCACAGACATGCTAGATTTTCATCATGGACAGATACTAGGATTTTCTGTGAAACACATACTCAACATAACATTAAAAGAAAAATATTCTTACCTTAGTATTTCCCAGAAAGTCTCTATATTCTCTCAGTATTTTTTGGTTTCTAAATAGCCCTATAAAAAAAGAATTATGCAATACATTTAGCTCATACATATTCTTATCCTTTCACATTTTAGATTAACACAATTATTCTAAGACTATGTTAAACAGTCTTCTCCCAGATACAAACAAAAATATCAGGTGATGGTAAGAAATCTGAATTTGCAACTTGATTAAAAAATGGGCTAAGGACGTGGATAGACTTTTCTCCAAAGATGATATACAGCTGGCCAATAAGCATATGAAAAGATGCTCAGATCACTAATCATCAGAGAAATGCAAATCAAAACCACAATGAGGTATCACTTCACAGCCATTAGAATGGCTACTACCACAAAACAAAAACAAAGAGAAAAAGAAAATAACAAGTGTAAGCAAGGAATGCAGAAAAATTGGAGATCTTGACTATACTGGTAGGATTATAAAATATTGCAAATGCTATGGAAAATAATATAGAAGTTCCTCAAAAAATTAAAAACTATCATATGATTTAGTAATACCACTTCTGGGTATATATCCAAAAAAAAAATGAAGGCACTGTCTCAAAGAGGTTATTTTCACACCCTAATTTATAGCAGCACCATTCACAATGGGCAAGTGAAAGCAACCACAACGTCCATGGACAAATAAATGCTGAACAATGCGGTATATAAATACAATGGAAATCCTGTCACACGGATGAACCTTGAGGACATTATGCTAAGTGAGGTAACTCAGTCAAAAAGACAAACACTGTATGACTCCATTTAAATGTGGTATCTACAGGAGGTAGATTCACAGAAACAGAAAGAAGAGCAGTTACCAGGGGCTAGAGGGACAGGAGAACTGTCCGACAAGTACAGTTTCAGGGCAGCAAGATGAGTTATTTAAGCCTGATAAAAGAACCAACTCTCCACCTTTAGCTCAAAGTTTAAAAATAAGGAAAAAATATTTTATTAGTGTGCCTTCTCAAATTCTGTACTTTAAGTATGTCCTCTAATATATGTACAAGGCTATTCACAGCATTATTATTTTAACAGTAAAAGACTGGAAATGACCTAGGTGAAAATGACTGAATAAACTATGGTGCACCCACCAAAATGGAGTATTGTAAAAGAAATGAAGAAACCTCTCCATTTCCTGCTATGGAATGTTCTCTGGGACATATAATCAAGCTAAAAAAAACAAGCACAGACAGTACATAGACTATGCCTTATTTATGAAAAGGAGGGTCTAAATTACCAGTATATATGCTACTTTAGTAAAAATAACACTCAAACTAATTTTTTAAACAATTACCTATGCTAGAGGGAGGGAGAAGGGTGGGGAAGACAGGGATGGAAGCTAAACTTCTCTAAAGTACTTTGTGTTTAAAGTATTTGAGGTGACTTTGGAACCATATAAATGTTTTACAAAACTATAAAATAAAAATAAATCAAATTTCTTAAAATCAGAAGCAAAACGAAACAAACGAACCTATTTTTATATCTAGTAGATGGTTTATCCATACAGTGAGAAATTACAAGTGACTTTAAAACGTAGGCATTTGACTGTATATCCCCAGTGAGATAGTCAGTAAAGACAAAAAGAAAAACAGAAATCTTAAATCACCTTACTAGCAGGAATACTGAGACTGATAGTTTGAGACAACACTGTATTCTCTCTATAAGTGTGTGTACATACATATAAGAACAAATAAAAAATGTAATTAATGATGTTAATGAATTAAGAAATAAGATTTTCAGAGTAAGAGATACAAAAGGAAAAAAGGCGGGGGGGGGGGGGGAGTAAGCTTATCAAAATAACCTACATATTTTCTCTTAAGAAACAAAAAGTATTTCCTAACTCTGTCCACTGAAAATACCTCAAAAATATATCAACCTATTAAAAAAAATTGAGTACCCCTAATGCCCACAGGTCTCTAAATTTTATTTCCTGTTAAGAGGAAAAGGGGCTCCTACTATAAATGCTGATTACTAATCTGGGGCAGGGTAGTGGTTACTGGAGGGGAAGGAGCAGGGTTGAGGGAAAAATGAGTGAAATGGATCAACTGTGTGGTACCAGACGGAAACTAAATTTTTGGTGGTGATCAAGCTGTAGGGTAAACAGAAATAGAACATATAATGTTATGTAAACCAATGTGACCTCAGTAAAAAGTAAATAAAAAAAAAAAAGAAAGTAAACATTTCATTCTTGTAGATTTAAGTGCAGGTCTCTTTAGCTTATCTGTGAATATAAAGATATTAAACAGCTGTTTGCTTCTTCTGAGAGGCCAAAACCCCTTAGAAACTAGGGTTCACTTTTAGAACAGGTACAACCTTCAAATCAGACCCTGTTTTAATATTCATATGTCTTACAGAAATGACAAATTAGCTTTGCTTGCTCTCACGATCTTTAAAAAGCTATAGAGAGGAAAACAAATAGATACCGTTCTTATAAAATAATTAAACCCCAAAACGAAAACTGGCATTTGCTAGAACCAACAAAGCCAAACACAAGAGATAGGCAACCACTAGGCGAGGATATCGTTATTATAGACACAGATCTCATTTACAAGTTGCTTTTCAGTTAACTCAGCTTTAAACTGAATATACTTACTTTCTCTATATTCTATTTCTGCTTCCTTACGAAGTTTTTTCTCTCTGGCAAGAGCTTCAGGGCTTCCCCAAACTTCCAAAGATCTATATACACACACATGGCCACCATTCAATAATACAATATTAATGACTTCATGAAAATCATATTTAAATCTAGATAACTAAAACTATATGAAAATTTAACAAACCATAGGTCCTTTAGGAAAAATATAAAGCACTTAAGAAACTTTTCTAAATTAAATCTACACAATAAGAATAAATTCAACAGCAAATTTTCTAAAAAAAAACTGATATTTTCTTTGCTAATTAATACATACTAGTAACTCTCAAACAAATCTGCAAATGTAAAAATATTCTGCTTTTGGATTTTCCTGGTGGTCCAGTAGCTAAGACTCCGTGTGCTCCCAATGCAGGCGGCCTAGGTTTGACCCCTGGTTGGGAAACTAGATCCCTCAAGCTGCAACAAAGAGCTCATATGCCACAACTAAAGAGTTCGCATGCTGCAACTAAAGATTCTGGATGCTGCAACTAAAGATTCTGGATGCTACAACTAAAGATCCCGCATGTCGCAAAGCAAATCAAAGATCCTACGTGTCACAATTAAGACCTGGTGCGGCCAAATAAATAAGTAAAAGTAAATACTTTAAAAAATATGTATATATTCTGCTTTTAAAACATATCATTTTAAAAATTCTGAGTCTGTCTAGATGGGTTTCTATTAATTCCAAATTCAGCTTATATTTTATCCTAAAAGAACTATGTTCTTACTTTGCCTCCACATCTGATCTCAAGTATACAGTAAAGGACTCGGTATCTTCATGAGGACTTCGTCGTCTGATTTTTCGTAGTTGTTCCAGATCACTGAAGAAAGAAATATGTTGAATTTATTCAGAGAAGGTTCATATAGTTCAGGATTATTAAGGGCAGATAAAAACCACTAACTAAGCCTTATTTTAATAGCTAAAGCTGGACAGCCTGTAAAAATCAATTTAAAGATGACATTTTGTACATAAAAGTGGTTTAGAAAGAGTTGAAAAACTAAGAATTGCTCTTGACTCAATATAGATACCATAATATAGTATGCAGTGAGTCAAATCCTTTATGAGTGCTTGTCCTTTATCTGCTATGGATACACCACTGCAATATCTGATGTATGAAGAAAAAAAAAGTAGAAAGAACAGAGATTAGAGTATTACTCCTCTATTTGAGAATGTAAACTTAATATTTACAGTCATTTGTTTACATCCAGATTAATTGTCATTGTTCAGCCACTAAGTCGTATCCAACTCTTTGCAAGCCCATGAACTGCAGCATGCCAGGCTTCCCTGTCCTTCACTATCTCCCTGAGTTTGCTCAAACTCATGTCCAGACTAATACTAAGTGGTAATATCATTCATAGGTATCAATTTATAAAGAGTATATGTCAATTTCATGCTATTTAATTATTTTCCTTTCTCTTAAATTCTGAAAGGTTGATACATGCATCAAGTCACTCTGCTAAAGTCTTTCTAAATTTGATCATTGGTCTTCCTAAGGAAATTTTGTAATAGCAACAAAAGACCTATGAACAAAAATTTTAGGAATTCCCTAGTGGCCTAGTGGTTAGGATCCCAGCTTTCTTGCTGTGGCCTAGGATCAATGCCAGGGAACTAAAATGTTGTAAGCCATGTGCTGCAGCCAAAAAATAAAAAAATAAAAGTCTAGATCAGGTAGCAAAAGATACGTATTCTGGTTCCGGCTCTGTCACTGACTCACTAAATAAACCAGGTCATTGCTAACATCTTTCCATATTTCCTGGCCTATAATATGGAGATAGCTATACCTAACCTACTTTACTCACGAAGTTTTTGTATGGGAAACAAAGTATAGTTTTATATCATTATTATAATTGGTTGTTGTTTCAATACTTACAGAAGATGTAAAACTGATTATAGGAACCCTATTTATTGATATTATACCATATGCTACCCACTCCAGTATTCTGGCCTGGAGAATTCCATGGACTGTATAGTCCGTGGGATCGCAGAGAGTCAGACACGACTGAGGGACTCTAACTTTATACTCTAGAAGGTGTGCCATGGTGGGGGTGGTGGAGGGAGAGCCTAGATCATCTGTGTCTAAACTGCCAAGAAATCTTCCCCTTAAACATATAGCTTTCCTAGATAAACACACAAAAGTGGGGAAAACATTTAAATCTGTAAAAAATATCTCAATAAATCTCTTCAGTTAGAAGAAAATAAGATACCAGAAAGAAGCAAAATAATTTACACTCAACACAAACCACAGCTGAAATGTGAACACAGACATAATGAAACTGCTCTACCAAAAACCCCCAAACGTTAAAGCTATACTAACATACAAATACTCTTATTGCTAATCTGCTACATATTAACAACAGAACTCCTAAGGTTCTTATATGACACATAGATTTTTGAAGAACCTGCTTTTTTGAGTTAAAGGAGCCAAGAAAGACTGAATTGCTCAAGCTGGAGCAGTCTTCGGTTTAATAAGCTAACAATTTTAACATTTTTAAAAAATATTCTTAACTGAATAAAAATATTTCTTCAATTTAGGAAGGAACCATAGTAAAGTTTCCACATGGGTGGTAGCTGTTAACAAATTCTAGGAAGTAAGTGGTTATTTAGATTAGATAGAACAAACCACTACATTTTAAAAAAAATTACCGTACCTGGATTTGAGGCAGAACTCATTCATTGCTCTGACTCCAGTGATGAAATTATTCTGAGTATACTTTGGTCCATATTCCCTCTTTTTAAGAACTGCTTTGACTAAAACCAAAAAAAAAAAAAAAGGAAAGCATACTAAATATGCACACTGGAAGTCACATTTGAAGATGAACATGTGCTAATTTTTAAGTGGGGTCACTAGTGAGTTCCACAGAAAACAGGTTTCCCCTGATGCACTGGAGGGCATCGGGGAAAATATAGTCTACTTCAAGTACAGGATAGGACAGAATTAAACTTGCAACCACCCAGCTTTTCACTCCAGAGTCATCAGTGCATGCTTGCATGCTAAGTCTCTTCAGTCATGTCCGACTCTTTGTGACCCTATGAACTGTAGCCCACCAGATTCCTCTGTCCATGGGATTCTTCAGACAAGAACACTAGAGTGGGTAGCCATGCTCTCCTCCAGGGGATCTTCCCGACTGATGTCAAAGATCAATTCTTTATCTAAGGACACCTTGCAAAGGTATTGCTGGTCTGTTAAATCATACTAGTACAATTTAAATTGCCTGGAAAGTCTAAGTGAAAATGAACTGAAGTTTCATTTAAAAAATTACATGCTGGTTCAGTGTTTTACAAACACTGGTGAAACCAGCATTAAAAAAAAAAAACAAAACAGAAAGTAATCAGAGAGTATTGCATATAACGAAGAATCAGCACTTTTTGTGAAGACTTGTTTCAGTTACATATAATAATCTATATATATACTAAATCATTAGTACTTCCTATGTGGGTTGCAGTCAAAAAAGTCTGAAATTCACTGAACGATTTCACATAAAGTAACAAAGTTGAAATAAATATAAGGGACATTTTTATCAGTTAAAAGTTATAGGAAGTTAATTACAGATTATAGGCAAAACACTGCCTTCTATTAAATTATTCCCCTATTATCAAGTATCAAACTATTCATAAAAAATTAGACATCAATAACAAAATACCAACTTGGCATCAGTTACACTCTGTGGATTAAAAATTACAGCCAACACTGGTTTGTTCATTTTTATAAAGTTAGACTTTCAGTCACATGATATAGATGAATAACATAGGCATATCTTGGAAAAGCAGGAGAAAAACAGCAGGAACTCATGTGTTCTGTTTCAAATTGTTGCCAAGTTACTGCACATTCTATTCTCCTTTCTAGTAACCACTAAGTCTTCTGTTGTACTTGCAGATTGAAAGAATAAATTAAGACTAAATTATTCACCACTGAAGAAGGTAAAAAGACTCTTAAAACATAAACTGTGAAAGTCAAAATTCACAAATCACAGTTAATAAGAACATTTCAAAAATAAAGTTCAATGTAAAAATCAAAACTTTATTTGAAAAAAGAATATAAGGAAGTTCAGGTTTCCTTTTGCATAAGTTTAAGTCTGTAAACTACCTTATTTTAAATAATCCTAAAATATTAAATTCAAATAAGCTTCTCAGAGAGGAGAAATACATCTCTCTTCAAAAAGATTAGTTTTTTTAAATTACTTTTTAATAATTTCATCTAAGTCTCTAGAAATCCCTGTTGGTCTATCCCGGCCCAGATTACTGATGGTAACACAACATTAAGTAATCTTAACTGTGACTGTACAGTATGTATCATCTCCACAGTTACCCTACAAAGAAGTCCCATTCTCAGCACCACCAGAGAGGAGAAAACTATGACTCAGAAAAATCAAGGAAACTGCCCAAAGCCATAAAGCTGGCACATGCTAAAGCTACAAACTGAATTTACTTTTGTCTGATGCCAAAGCCATGGTGATCCTACTCACAGAATTAATACCTCCATGAAATATGCTACTTTGGACATGGGAGCCCATAGCCCAATTATAAAGACGAGAAGTGCAAACAAGAATTCCTCCATTACTTAATCACTCCTAGAAATGGAAATCAAGAATGTCCAAACTATCTTGATTTCAATATGGTATTAGCTTCTAGTTCTTTACTTTTCTAAAATGTACAGAATTACTTTTCTAAAAATGATAAAACAATTTTTATTTGCCTTTATTCCTTTCTTTGGGCTTTTGAAATAACAATTACCATAAAATTTATGACCAGAATGCAAATTTCAGTAGAAAATTAGTTATAAATAGAATAAATCCTTATGGTCAATATATTTTTTAAAAAGTAAAAATGAATATACCTTTATAACTATAAAGATATCTATACAAACTAATTTTATATATTTAATTCAAAACACCATTATAATAAAAAATAGAATAAAATATATTTACCTCTTACTTGGAGAGGTTCTTGCTTAATAATTGGAGCTTTCAGTTCTGCACCCATATTTTCTGCTGTGAAGATTAAAAGTTATTTTAAGTAGTTGTTTTCATATAAACCCTATAAACTTAATGAACATTTGCTAAAACAATCTGGCAATGTAAAAGAAAGATAATATATCACAGACCAAGACAAATCCTAGGATGTACCTCAGGATGAAAGAGTAGTTAAACATTGTTGTTGTTGTTTAGTTGCTAAGTCACGTCCGACTCTTCTGCAACCCCATGGACTGTAGCCCGCCAGGCTCCTCTGTCCATGGGATCTCCCAGGCAAGAATTCTGGAGCAGATTGCCATTTCCTTCGCCTGAGGGTCTTCCTGACCCAGGGATTGAACCTGCATCTCCTGCATTAGCAGGGAGGGTTCTTAACCACTGAGCTCCCAGGGAAGCCCAGTTAAACATTAGAAAATCTATTAATTCCTCTTATTAACAGACTGAAGGAAAATAACTATAGGATCATTTCAGGAGCTAACCAAAAAGCACTTAATAAAATTCAGCACCATGCAAGTTTCAAACCTTTTTAAGAAAAATTAGGACAAAAGGAATTCCTTTTAATACCTTACAGGGTAAAGCAAACCTGTAGCAAATACCATAGTTTAAAACAAGGAACCAAACACATGTTGATTTTTCAACCCCCAAACTGTTCTAGAGATGCTATTCAATGAAGGATGACTATTAAATGGTTATTGGAAAATGATACAACTCTCCCCCACTTCAAAAAATGTTTAATAAAATGAAACTGTAATCTACCCATACCATAAACAATCAATTACAGGAAAATGAATGATTAAAGACTAAGGCATTTATGTGATTCATTGGCACTAGTGGTAAAGAACCCAACTGCCAATGCTGGAGACACAAGGGATGAAGGTTCAATTTCTGGGTTGGGAAGATCCCCTGGAGGAGGAAATGGCAACCCACTCCAGTATTCTTGCCTGGGAAATCCCATGGACAGAAGAGCCTGGTGGGCTACAGTCCACAGGGTTGCAAAGAGTAGGACACAACTGAGGTAACTTAGCACTCACGCAAGATTAATAGGCAACAATATACAGAAAAGAAAGCTTCAAACTGGGCGACTGTATTTCCAACAAATACAATCAACAAAGGATAAGTATGAAGAATATATAAGAATTCCTCCAAATGTGTTAAGAAAAAGACAACCCGTTAGAAAAACAGAAAAGGGCAAAATACAAGAACAGACTTGCACAGGAAAGGAAATACAAATAACCAATAAACATATGAAGAGATGACAGCCTCGTTATTAACAGAATCCAAATGAAATCACAAGATGCCATTTAGCAACCATGGGATTATGAAGCATGAGACATGATAACACCTAGGGGTGGCAAGGGTATGGAGCAATGGTAACGCATACACTACTGGCTGAAATACAAACAGGCACAATAATCTTGATAAACAAACTAGCATTATCTAATGTAGCTGAACACGCGTGTAACCTACAACTTAGCAATTCTACTTCTAGGTCAACATACTTGGCACATAGAAACTTGTACAAGGGTATAAAAAGATGAACATTCGAAGCAGTACTGCATTCTGTTGTTTCAAACTGCAAACAACCCGAATGTCCACAGGCATGAGAACAAAGAAGCCATGTTACATTCATGCAGCAGCATTCTGTACATCAGTAAAGAAGAAAGAACATCATAATGGCTATTTTTCTTTGCACCTTTACTATTAAGGTAACTGCAAGCACTATTTAAGCACTTAATGTGCATCAACTTATTTAATTCACACAACAGCCCCCAAAAGTACATGCTGTAACTATCTCAATGAAAATTAATGAACTAGACACATATACAATTAAGATAAATCATGGCAAAAATTTTAATGAAAAAGTAAATCACAGAAGCATACATACATCCGGTGGAGAGGGAAGTGGGAGGGGGGATCGGGATGGGGAATACGTGTAAATCTATGGCTGATTCATATCAATGCATGACAAAACCCCCAAAAAAAAAAAAAAAGCATACATGCAATAAACTATCACAATAAAGTAGAAAAATAAGCTAAACAATTAAGGACATACACAATTGTCTAAACCTATCCCTTTTTTTTTTTACTCAAGAGATTGAAACACAAAATTCAGGACAGTCACATGGATACAAAGGGTGAAAGGAACTATGAAAAGAAGTTATTAAGGATAACAAAAATGTGATCAAGATTGCAAGGTTAGGTTAGGTGGTAAATTACAAGGTTAGGTGGTAAATTATAGGTGTTGATTACATATATTCTTATACATGTATTAAGTATTTTGTAATAAAAACCTCATCCTTAAAATATCTTCCCTTATTATATCCTCATGCAATAATAACTGAACTGAACTAAGTTGTTGAAATTATGCACTTATTGTGGTAATGTTTTTTATCTCTTTATGTATCAAATATTCAATATATTTCTTAAATCTTTTAAAAAATAATAATAAAATAACATTTTGAGTCTATTAATAATAGCTTACATTTACTATTTACCATGTGCCACATACAGTACTATGTCCTTTATATGCATTATTTCATTTAATCCTCACAAAGCTGCTCTGAGGTAAGTACTATTATTATCTTCATCTTATTCATCTTATTTGGAACGTCCCTCAAGGTCACATAGCTAGTATTTTAAACATGGAAGTACAGTCAGGATTAAAACCCGAGGCATTTTATCAGTCTACTCTTTCAACAACTTTCCTACAATGCCTCTGTATTTAAAATAACACTGGTTTATAAGTTGATACTTGTATGTTTTCAGGAAAAGAGGACAGAAGTGAAAACTGGATCAGCAGTGTGGAGGTCACTGGCAGCCTTTGGACGACAGCAGTTCCGGCAGACAGCAGTGGTGGGAGCAGCAGGCGGAGGTGAGGAAAGGAGACGAGACGGTGAAGCAGTGCCTGGGCTCTCAGTAAGAAGAGGATGGAGCCAAGGGATCACGATCAGAAATAGAGTGATGATCTTATTTTTATGGAGGAGGAAGTAATCAAATAGGGAAAATAATCATTTCTACATATTTAGAATATGCATCTATATATGATAGGCAACACCATGAAACCTAACCTGGTTACCTGATTTAGACTTCTGCCACCTTACTGTCTGTCTTTGGTTTACTATCCTTTTTTCTTCTTCCTTTTGCCTTTCTGGCCATCAGTTAAAAGTGATAAAATTTTCTATATTCTCCTCTCACCCCACCTCCATGCTGGTTTTTTAATTTACAAGATTCAAGTTCTAATGTTTTCATGATTCCATTTAGAAATTTAACATACATGCTTTCCTCTAAATCTTTCTAATCATCTGTAAGGTTATTCACCATCTCTACCTTCCTCTGAACAAGAAAAATATCTTTAACCACTGAAACTTCTCTTACTAAAGTTTACTTTTACCATTAATAACTTTACTAACACATTTAAACTCTTTCTTGCTCTTCACTGTCCCAACTCTTCTTTCCCTGAATTTACTCTGCATCTTACAGAAACAGGTATTTGAGCAGTTGTTTTGAATATGGGTAGTTTAGTAGTCAATGATAAGTCATTTTTACATGTGAAATGTTATTTTGCCTTTCCCCTGAAATGATTACTTGCGTGCTCAGGTGCATTCGACTCTTTGCGACCCCGTGGACTGCAGTGCGCCAGGCTTTTCCATCTGTGGAATTCCCCAGGCAAGAGTACTGGAATGGGTAGCCGTTTCCTTCCCCAGGGGATCTTCCCCACCCAGGGACTGAACCTTCATCTCCTGCACTGGCAGGCCAATTCTTTACCCCCAGTGCTACCTGGGGAGCCCAAGAGCTCATGAGACTGTACTTATTACGTGATATAATCCTTTTAAAACCCCAATGAGTATTTAGACCATGTAAAATTCTAGGGAACACTTATTTTTCCTCTGACCATTTCATAGACAGTACTTCAAATCATTCCTCCTTTATTTTCTGCATATTGTTGCAGATGAAAAGTCTACTTCAAAAGAGTAATAACAATTGCACTAACAGCCGCCTGACTTTTTGGAAGCTAAGTTGGGTTGTTTCTTTCTCAGTTTTGAAATCTATGGATTTCATTTATCCTGTTTAGTACTAAAAGTGTACTTTTGATCTGAAGATTGATTTTCTCAAATTCTGAAAAATTCTCATCCATTATCTCTTTATATATAATTTCTCCATCCTCTCTCCTGAAATGCCTGTTAAATATAGGCTAAAGCTTCATGCCTTTCAAAAGCTTTTTTTTTGGAAAATCTTTTTACTTTCTTATGCACATCCAGAATGAATTTCAATTTACTAATTCTCTATTTGACTATGGCTACTCAATATATTATATTCTTATTTTAATGATCAAACTTTCATTTCTAGGCATTCTCACTGGCTCTTCTAGATCTACTTGTTATGCTTTTATTTCTGCCAGTTTGTATTTCAAACTATGAGTACTTTATTCTTTTGAGGATATTAAACTTATTCAAAGCAATTTGGGCTGTTTTTTTTTTTTTCATTTATTTATATTAGTTGTAGGCTAATTACTTTACAATACTGTAGTGGTTTTTGCCATACACTGATATGAATCAGCCATGGATTTACATGTGTTCCTCATCCTGAACCCTCCTCCCACCTCCCTCTCCTGGGCTGTTAGTTTAAAATTATCTGGCATTAATTCATATTTGACTGTTGATTTTGTTGACTTTCTTGTGCTAGAATTCTTTGTGTATTTTTTACTGAGATATAATTGACAAGGTTAAGGTGTATAATATATTGATTTGATTAATTTATATATTACAATATGATCCTTCATGTACTTCTAAACTTTGGAATTTGCAGTCTTATTCTGATAGGATATATTGTTTCACTCTCCTCTTCATTGATCTATTGCCCAGAACTCAATCCAACCCTTCTGTCCTGAACCAGATCTCACACTGCCAGTTTGAAATGACTACGCTCCAGTTTAGTCTGCCAGCCAGCAGAAAGGTTGAGGTTCCTGCTCTTTCTGCTGCCTCCACCTACCCGACAGCCTCCTGTAACACAGAGCCCCAGATAACAAACGGAAGAGGCCAGCTCAGCCTCCTACGGGAGAGTGGATGGGTAAATTCACACAATGAGTCTGGCTATGTATGGCACTGACAGGCCCATTACCCCAAATGAGCCAAACTCCTGGATGCCAGTGCCCGCTTACAAGCCCAGAGGCCAGGATCTTCTGTTTCAATTCTTGGACACATCCTTTTTTGAGTCCAGTTACTTCTGGACTCAGTTTTCACTTTGTATATTCAGTCTATCACACCAGTGACTGAGAAGTTGAATGGTTACCTCAGAGCATTCCTTCAACAAGGTTATTGCTATCTGATCCAAATCTCTGCCAATCCGTTGATTTACCTTCTTTTAACGCTCTTGTGTATAAATTAAATATCAACAGAATAGGCACAGTAACAAAAACAAAACTCTCTTCAAAATACAAGCAAAAAAATCTTACCTGTAATATTTAGTATATTTCTCAATTAATTTTTCGGGGAAAGCCACTGGGGAAATGACTTAACATGGTATGTTTCCATAACTAAAACATGTACAGAACATCCAAAAATGCTTTATTTTCACTCTTCATCAGATTCTAAGTAAGTTATGATGACACACTGGTTAAAAACAAACAAAAAAGAGGCCTAAAAACACTTCTATTTAATTAGCAACTATGGCTTCCAACATTTGACACGATCAGTTAAATGACTGATGTTTTATTTCTGTCTGGCTATACAGCAAACAAATTCTGAAGCATCTTTATCTATAGAATCTATGTATCAATTACTTTAAAATTTTGTTTTGGGGAATAGAGCCCTGCGCAGACAAAAGTGAAGGCATGGGATGGTAGAATATTAAGCTCTGAACACTCATTTTGTTTGTGAACTGAAATGTACTATCTAAATTTTCACAGACAGCCCTTCTTTCTACAATGATCAAAGTCATTCAAACAAATCACATAAAATGAGGTGCTCTAATACTGACATTTTTGGATATTCTTACCACAAATTGTCTAGATATTACTAAATATATAGTGTTAAGACTCACAAACAAGAAATGCTAGTAAAAGGCTCAAACACATGTAGGAATACTTTTTTTACATACCACCATCTTAATAAATTTACACTGGATCACTGGAGTAGAATCTTGATGATTTCAATAAGCAACCAGACATTCTATCCTGAATATCTCCAGACATTTTGTTTTAAGCTCAAGCCCTGGCTGTTTGCCACACATCTGCTGTCATTAGCAAAATTAAAACTGATTTTACTAAAATTTAAAACATCTGAATGCTCCTTAAAAACTTAACGATTCCTTAGCAAGTCTCTGCCTCTTAATGAGCTGTTTCTGACTTTACCATGTGATTTGAATTATTCAAAAGTCAATCTCAAACTCTTAAATATACAAATTATCTTTCAATCACGCAATTACTTGCTGTCTATCTGATGGCTGGTGGTTTAGTCGCAAAGTTCTGTCCGACTCTTGCAACCCCATGGACTGTAGCCTGCCAGGCTTCTGTGTCCATGGGATTCTCTAGGTAAGAATACTGGACTGGGTTGCCATTTCCTTCTCCAATCTGATGGCTGACAAAGTGTAATTTGGCCTAAGAAAATTCTGAAAAATTGAGCCCAAAATAAAACCATCAGTAAACAATGTAGTTCTAATAGAATAGAATATACTAATATTTTAATTTCACAAGTCAGCAGAGAAAAAAGAAACTGAGTCACAGATTTCAATTTCAAGCATTCTGTAAAGTAGAACCAACATTAAATATCTTTGCCTGAGTCAATGTTCACCTCACAATAGCATTACAATATAAATGTTTTACCTTTACATTATTCTACGATCTGTTTCTTCTCCCATCTCAACATTCTAAATAAATATGCCTATTTCTGGAACTTAGGGACTCATGGTACTGTCCATTCCTTCATCCTCTAATATCAAACTCTCAATATTTACCCCAGCAGTTCTCCATCACCACAAGGAAAAGAGAAGAGACTCACTAAAACTGGATAATAAGCGCAAAGAGAGGGTGCGGCCTCGGGAAAAGGATGAAAAGCAGGCATGATAAGCTGTCTGCAGTCTCTCACTGTGCAGTGACCCCTGAGCCCAGGGCAGGTGGGGGGCGAGCTAAGAGGGGGGCAGGAAAGAGAAGAGCCGCAGGAACCGCGGACACGTGTATTCTCCCCGGGCTGGCGCAGCAGCCTAGCAGCAGCACGCATGCTGTATTCTCTCCTCTCGTGGCTGACCCAGCGGACACGCTGTAACACAGCCTCACCACCATAATGCAACCGTCACGCAGCCCCACGGGCTTTTTCAGGTGGAGCTTATATATACATGCGCACAAACCAAGAGCATGGCAGCCCGTGGCCAAGTGGTTACCTTGTCTCCTGCATGCACAGTGGTATAAGCGATCTCAGCTGTTATATAATCATTATTTACAAAACGTGGGGCAAGAGCCAGAGGGTGTGGGGGCAAGAGAGCCTGACCACCGCCATCATAGCTAATTTGCTCTTTCCCTAGATAAACATAAACACAGGTTTCTCAAGGAATCTGTAAAATCTTTCCTGTGAAAGACATCCAACTAAAGGAAAGATGGTCTTGAAATGTTTATTATTCTTCTAACACTCTCCTAACACCACCCTCTCCTTGGCTCTTCTCCTTCCTCTCCAGGCTGCTGCTCCTCAGCTATTCTTTGCAAGCTTCTCCTCTTCCACCCCTCACTCGCTGGGGATTTCGGACTAGCTCTCACCTCCCCAATCTAAACCCTCCCCCTGTACTGTCTCAAACACACTCATGACTTCAGTGCTACCTGGGTACAGCTAAAAACTCCGACATCTTTATCCCCAGGTTAGAACTCATTTACAAAATTTATTAAGCCCCTGCTATATGCAAACCTCTGCTCTAAGCACTGAAGTTCCTGCTATGATGAGGTACGGATACAAGGGGAAAAAATAAATAAAACACACTAAAAATATCAGTTAGTAATAAGTGATGTCCACACAGAGAATTAAAATTAGAGTAATATCAAGGACTGCCTGGGTGTGCAGAGCTGACATGTCATGTAAGATGTAAATTACCAAAAGGGGTCAGCCAGATAAAGAAGAGCATCTTGGAAAGTTAAAGCAACTAGAACAAACACCCTATAACAAGAACAAGCTTGGCATTTTCTTATTTTCTAAGAACCAAAAGGAAAATGGTTTGGCTGAAATACGATGAGAAAGTGAGAGTGGAAGCAATCCAGCCAAAGAGATAATGTCTCACGGCAGAAAAGTAGCATAGCCAACTGCCTACTAGTAGTCATCTATTAGAACGCCCCAGAGGCCCCTACAACTCAGATGTCCAAGGCTGAACCCTCAACTTCTCAGTAATATACATTCCAGCTTTGGTATTTCTACTTTCAGAAGTCAATGACATCACCAACACAACAGCCCAGTCAAATCCAATAACCACGCACTGTCCTTTACTGACTCTCTCTTCAGTCCACCAAATTCAATGAAGTCAGTTATTCAGCTCCTAAATTTCTCACACTCACCTACTCCCTTAAGGAAGTCGCTGCCATTAACCGAGTCCAGAGCCTCATCATCAGTTTGCAGTCTCCTTCCTTTGCAATCTGTTTTCCAGTCTGCATCGAGTTATCTTTCTAACATCTTAAATATGATTAAGCACTTCCTCTACTCAAATATTCCAACAGATTCCCACTGCCTACAAAACAGTCCAAACTCCTGAACAAAACCCTGATCTGACTACTGTTTATCTCTTGAGTTTTACCCCTTTCAAAACTACCAACCCCACCATGAGGCGCTCTGCTCACTAGTCTGGTCACAGTGAATTACCTGCAGCATTATCTTTTTTTTCCACCATTCATCACACCAATACCTACTTTCAGGTCACTAATTGGATAGCATTTCCTTATGGAAACCTCCCCCAACCACTCAAGACCCGGGTGTCCCTCCAGCACACAGTATTTCTTCCACCATAGTACTTACTATACTTTTTTTTGCTTAATTTTCTGTTTCAGTAATAAAAAATATAAACTCATTCTCATGTGCTGCCATATAAAAAGTGCTCAATAAATACTTCAATAAATTAATGAATAAATAAAAAGACTTCTTTTTAATGCTGCACGGTGGACTAGATATCCTGAAAAAATATCTTTTCAAATGCATTGCTAAGCTAGCAAAGTGATCTGAAGGGGGCAAATATGAAGGGAAAGCAGGACCTCTACAGAATGAGAGCACACCAAGGTCAGTTGTTTCCCTGATGATTTCTGTTGAAGCTTACACTCTTTGAGGTTCTATTTCTACAGTTATGCCAAGTGTCTAGCTTTGTTTCTGGGTATCTCCTGTTAGGCTCTACATCTCTAGCAGAATTCTCTAGAATTCTGGTAACAGGAGATACCCAGAAACAAAGGTAGACACGGCATAACTGTGACCTAGAGAAAACACATGGGGCTTCCCTGACGGCTCAGTGGTAAAGAATCTGCCTGCCAAAGTAGGAGATGCCCAGGGTTTGGTTGATCCCCTGGTTGGGAAGATCCCCTGGAGAAGGAAATGGCAACCCACTCCAGTGTTCTTGCCTGGAAAATCCCATGAACAGAGGAGGCTGGCAGGCTACATTCCACGGGGTGGCGAAGAATCAGACACAACTAAGCAATTACACATCAACAAGAAAACACACAGAAAAGGAGTCAGCAAAGAAGCAAGCCTGCCCCGACTTTTGTGTTAAGTGGTGGAGAAGAAAACACCCCCCTGAAAATCCGAGGGATGAGGCAGCTCTCACAAATCTCCAGGCTGAACTCGTGCCGCTAATGTGGCCCAGCTGTCTCCCAGCAGGAGAGAGGCAGACACAGACTCTGTGCAGGAGCACATCCTCAGTCAGAGACAGCAAACAGTTCAAAGATGCTAAACTAAGGGAAAATGAACAATTCTCAGTTTAAAAGCAGATCGTCATGAATGAAAGCAGGAAATGGAAGAAAAAGGTAATACAGCAAAAACCAAAAGATTTCAGATAGCAGAATTTTCAGTCACAGAATATATAATAGCTATGTTTAATGTCTAATAAAAGAGAAGTTTGAAAACACACAAGAGACCAACCAAGCAAGCTGAAAAATAAAAATACACAATTTCTAGAAATGAAAAATATAATCATTAAAACTAAAAACCCAACAAGGTACCAACCAGCAGATTAGAGGCAACTACTAAGAGAGAATTAGTAAACTACACAGACCTAAGAAAATAGTCCAGAAGTCAGGCCAGAAAGATAAAGAAAGACAAAGCATGTCAGAGAGTTTAGAGACATGGAAAATGATGCAGTGAATATTTCAGATTTCTGAACAGAGTTCCAAAGGAGAACAGAGAATTGAGAAGTGGTAATACACACTTCAAGGGATGCATGCTAAGTCAGTTCTTCTGTGTCAGGCTGTTTGCAACCCTAGGACTGTAGCCCGCCAGGCTCCTGTCCATAGTATTCTCCAGGAAAGAATACTGGAGTGGGCGGCCACGCCCTCCTCCAGGGGATCGTCCTGACACAGGAATGGAACCCAGGTCTCCTGCGGCTCTTGTAATGTGCAGGCAGATTCTTTCCTGCTGAGCCACTGGGGAAGCCCAGGGGCAGTGATAGAGAACTGCAGAATTCCAGAATTGTAGAAAAATGACAATTCTCAGATCCAGGAAGCCCAACAAATCTCAGGCAAAGTACTCATTTTACTCATTTCATGGTAAAACTAAATTTTACACCAAAGAAAAAGACTTTCAAAATAAAGTTAAATTTTAAAAGCAAACAGAAAAGACATGAAAACAAAGGCATGATATCTGACTTCTGAGCAGTAACAGTGTCGGCCAAAAGACAATGGAATAAGCTATGTATTAAATGTGCCTTCACTGTTATAAAGTCTCACCTAAACAAATTTCTATAGGATGTATCGACACATCAGACAGAAAAGCAGAGACATAAGAAAAGATGGTTAACAAAGATTTTAGATTAAAAATTTAAATAATGATATAAATTTTAGAGAAGGAAAAGAGAGTAGAACAGATACAAGATACTAGCCAACAAATAACATGTAAGTTCAGAGTGGGTGGCCAGAGTGAACATTCTGAACTCTACTTTTCAGAAGGAAAGTAAACTTTTCAATTACCCTTAGACTTAACACATACATAAAGCATATACCTCCCAAGCAAGTGTGTGTATGTTTGTGTATATGAGGGAACGGGGATAAGGGAATAAGAAAAATAAGATATTATTAGGAGGCAAAAAAAAGTAATTAAACACTTACACACACACACACACACACACACACAGGGAAGCACCTGATATAATGGCAGAAATATGTCCAAATATATCAATGATTGTAGTAAATGTAATCAGGCTAAACTTTCCATTAAAAGACAAAAATTATCAAACTAGGACAAAAAAACTTAAAGTCAAAGGACAGGAAAACTGGAAGACTGGAATTGACATATATAGATTACTATATAGTATTACATATAATACTACATTAGATAACTAATGAGGATCTAAAACAATTAAAAAATTAAAGATTAATGAGCAAAACAGCTAACTGGTCATTGAAAAATGATTAACGGGGGACTTCCCTGGTGGTCAGTGGCTAAGACTCCAAGCTCCAATGCAGGGGCCCAGGTTTGATCCCAGGTCAAACTAAGAGCCTGCACGCAACAACTAAGACACGTGCTGCAACTAGCAATCTGGCATGCCACAACCAAGACCCAGCCCAGCCAAATAAATACTGTTTTTAAAAAATGAATAACAATAAATACAAAGGAAGCAGAAAGGAGAATATAATTAGCTAAGAGTAGAAATTAATGAAATAGGAAACAAAAATACAACAT
Organism: Cervus elaphus; assembly: GCF_910594005.1. Classification (NCBI taxonomy): domain Eukaryota; kingdom Metazoa; phylum Chordata; class Mammalia; order Artiodactyla; family Cervidae; genus Cervus; species Cervus elaphus. Next base: position 59,702,118 of record NC_057831.1, on the reverse strand, counting down.
AAAGATTGAAAGTAAAAAAATCATCACTTAGTAAAAATAATAAAACTGACAAAGCTCAGGCAAAATTAATGAAGTAAACAAACACCACTAGGAATGAAAAAAAGAGTACATATGCTATTTAAAAATGTACACAGAGAATACCATGAACTTTATATCAATATATTAAGTTTAACTGAAGTGGATAAATTCCCGGGAAAAAAAATGGAACTTACCAAAATTGAGTCAAAAAGAAATAGAAAAATTAAAAGAAATTAAGTTAGCTCCTCATGAAAAACACACTAGCTCAGATGGTTTTACTTATAAGTTCTATCAAACATTCAAGGAACAATCTCATGCAAACTATTCCCGTATACAGGGGGGAAAAAACCAACTATTTTAAAAGATTTATACACACCTGCGTCATCTAACGAAAGCACTTTCTCCGTTTTCTGAGTCTGTGACCCCTGTCCTTCTTTCTGAGCGTTTGTGGAATACAGCTTCACTTGATTCAGTGTACAGCATGGAACGCTGTTTGAAAAGCTTCCAAAAGTCACTAAATTCCGCCATTCTAAAAGAAAAAAATTTAAATTTCAAACAAACTAGTAATGAGGATTTTTATACCCAATAAAGCCTACCTATGATTAGAAAGAGAACAAAGTAACAGTAAAATTTGCACTCTGATAAACACCCAAATGCACAATGTTAAGCCACCCTTTCCGTACAGGTGTTTCATCGGCCCTTAGGTATACAGCGTCTATATTCTGTGAAGGAAACATAAAGATAATATTCCTTCTTTTCTCATTTGCAAATTTATATAGAAAATTTTTAAGTTACATAAAGTCAAATAAAACATTTATATTATTCAGCTATTCTGAAAGGTCTGTGGCATATAAAAGGTACTCTCTATTTTGTATGTTGGTTGCATGCTAAAAGAAAATGGCATAATATACCTGTCAGAATAAGAACTCTGAAAGGAGAAAGGTCATGAGGGCTTTCTACTCAAAATTACATTGCGTCTTCCTTCTGCTAGCTGAAACTCGGTCCTCTTCCATTTCACAATCGATATGTGAATTATATTAATTAGTCATTCATACTGTCACTGATTTCTTAAAATCAGATAAATAAATCAACATTCGGTGAGATTCCTCAGTATATGGGAATTCTAATTGAGGGAAGAATAGAAGTCTAACTACAAAGCACCTTAGCTGCTGCATCTGGGTTGACTGTGGGCTTTGGAGGGCTGAAATAGAAAACTGTAGTCCACATTTGCATCGAAGTGGTAGAAAAGTAAATCTGTCTCTACTCTTGTGTGACCCTGTCTCCCTGTTATTTTTATGCTGAGGACTGAAACTTGAAAACGTTGTTTAGGTGCAATTTATACATTTTCTAAAATGTAGGTAAAACAGTGAAATTATACCATTAGAAACAGTCAAGTTAAGCATTTAACAGTTGAAACTTCTCTAACTGCTTAATAATGATCTTCCTAAAACGTTAATTCATGTATTTGCATGTGTAGATTGCCTTCTGAAATCAAAGAAAATAAATATTTCTTTAATGACTCAGAGAATTCATCAGGAACATCAATTACTGTGAATACCGAAAGTAGTCTGAAATGCATGAGAGACATAAGGCAGCCTTAAGTAGTCACTCAAATTTCAGGCTTAAAACTTGTTTTCTTGAAAAACTTCATGACGCCAACTTAAATCTTTCATTTGGCAAATATTTGTTGAAGGCTCCGAATGGTTTTTATTTTTGGTCATTTGCCGCTACTTATTAAAGGCTGAGTAAAGCAAATATAACAACGTATCTTCTTGCATATGAAAATAAATACATCACTAGCAAAACTAGTGACACAAAGGCTAAAGCAAACTCTCCCTGGAAAACCACCCTCCAGGAAAGCATCTTCTTCTCCACCACCACTGGTGTTCTTGCTTGTCAGCCCTGCTCAAAGTATCTTTTGTGACTATTACCAAACAAAAGCAATATACCACCAACATTTTTTTAACCCACTGATGAAACACTTCTATAGAGATTGTGTTTTGTGTTTAAAGAGGGATTACTACTGTCTAAAAGTCTTGCCTCAGAAGATGACAATATATTCGTAACTTGATCCTTGATCTTGTTCAAAGTTCTCCTTAACTTTAAAAATATTTTATTACAGAAAATTTTAAATATATACAAACGTAGAAAAAACAGTACAATAAACATACATGTACTTATTACCTAGCTTCAACAATTATCAATTTGTGGACAACTCTGTTGTATCTCTACCTCACCAGTATCTCATCTACATATTAATTTGATGCAAATCTCAGACATAAAATAATTTCATTCATAAAAATTTCAGTATGCATTCTAAAAGATAAGAACATTTTAAAACACAGCTAACGCTGGATCACTGAAAAAGCAAGAGAGTTCGAGAAAAACATCTATTTCTGCTTTATTGAATATGCCAAAGCCTTTGACTGTGTGGATCACAATAAACTGTGGAAAATTCTTCAAGAGATGGGAATAACAGACCACCTGACCTGCCTCCTGAGAAACCTGTATGCAGGTCAGGAAGCAACAGTTAGAACTAGACACGGAACAACAGACTGGTTACAAATAGGAAAAGGAGTACGTCAAGGCTGTATATTGTCACCCTGCTTATTTAACTTATATGCAGAGTACATCATGAGAAACACTGGGCTGGAGGAAGCACAAGCTGGAATCAAGATTGCCAGGAGAAATATCAATAACTTCAGATATGCAGATGACACCACCCTTATGGCAGAAAGTGAAGAGGAACTAAAAAGCCTCTTGATGAAAGTGAAAGAGGAGAGTGAAAAAGTTGCTTAAACCCTAACATTCAGAAAACTAAGATCATGGCATCTGGTCCCATCACTTCATGGGAAATAGACGGGGAACAGTGGAAATAGTGTCAGACTTTATTTTTTTGGGCTCCAAAATCACTGCAGATGGTGATTGCAGCCATGAAATTAAAAGATGCTTACTCCTTGGAAGCAAAGTTATGACCAACCTAGATAGCACATTAAAAAGCAGAGACTACCATGCCAACAAAGGTCCGTCTAGTCAAGGCTATGGTTTTTCCAGTGGTCATGTATGGATGTGACAGTTGGACTATAAAGAAAGCTGAGCACTGAAGAATTGATGCTTTTGAACTGTGGTGTTGGAGAAGACTCTTGAGAGTCCCTTGGACTGCAAGGAGATCCAACCAGTCCATCCTAAAGGAGATCAGTCCTAGGTGTTCATTGGAAGGACTGATGCCGAAGCTGAAACTCCAGTACTTTGGCCACCTCATGCGAAGAGTTGACTCGCTGTAAAAGACCCTGATGCTGGGAAAGATGGGGGCAGGAAGAGAAGGGACGACAGAGGATGAGACGGTTGGATGGCATCACCGACTAATTGGACATGAGTTTGGGTAAACTCTGGAAGTTGGTGATGGACAGGGGGGCCTGGCATGCTGCAATCCATGGGTCGCAGAGTCGGACAAGACTGAGCGAGCGAAATGAACCATAACCGAGGTTTTAATTATTTATTTGGCCGTGTTGGGCCTTGGCTGCATCACACAGGGTCTTTCACTGCCACACGTGGGCTCTCTAGTTGGGCACACGGGCTCCAGAGCTCACCGGCTTACTTGCTCCAAGGTATGGGGATCTTAGTTTCACCAGGGATCAGACCCTCACTCTCGATAGTTAAAGTGAATAATCCTAGCCTCTGGACCACCAGGGAATTCCCAACACCTGTGTCCTTGTGATACTACCCTAGTAATCTTGTTAGCTTCCTTGCTCACTGTTTCAAAAAGTTATTAAATTTTAACTTTAGAGGAATTTCAGATATCAGCAACTTTGAAAGTACATATTTGGCATGAATACAAGACCGAAACTTCAAGGCAATTGCAGAATATACAGGACAACATTTGACTCAATAAAATACACAGAATACCTAAAACACAGCAGTAGAAACTCAACTGTTTGTTGAATAAATTACTTAATTTGTTAATTAATTCTGGGAGGCAAAAAGATAGTAAAAAAAATATTACCCATCATTTATACCCTCTCTTCAAGGTGACTTCTAAAATAAGCTATGTTAAGCTACAGATGAGTCTTTAGTTTGGTGCTCACCACTCTAGGGACTTGAACAAGGAACTGCTCATTGCTGTGTACACAAGGGCTGCTTTTTCATCAGGACTGCAGAGCTAGGTATCTTATCAGTCTAACCCAACAATCACTCTTCTCTGCTTTTATTTTACTGTTTCTGTCTCTGCAGCTCCTAATGACATTGCTGCTGATCGCCCCTTGTCCTCTTCAATCTGGTTTGTCACCTACCACTTACTCTGGCTTTTAGAGGAAATTTGGCCTTTTTTTTTCAGACTACAACAATACAAAAAACTCTCTGCCAGGCAAACTGACAATTCTGTCTACTATGTATGTTGCTTCTGCAATAACAATAACTAAAAAACAAACAAAAAGATTTCTTAATGGTTTGAAATGTTTCACTTTAGGCTAGTTTAAGGACAAGAGATAAACACGTACCTAAGTCTCTCAGAGATCAGTCTCTCTACTTGAGACCACTGCAGATGGATGGACCTAGACATTATCATACTGGGTGAAGTCAAACAGAAAAAGACAAATATCATATTACTTACGTTTGGAATCTAAAAAGATGACAAAAATAAACTTACTTACAAAGCAGAAACAGACTCACAGATGTAGAAAACAAACCTGTAGTTACCAAAATGAAGTGAAAGCCGCTCAGTCGTATCCGACTCTTTGTGACCCCATGGGCTATACAGTCCATGGAATTCTCCAGGCCAGAATACTGGAGTGGGTATCCTTTCCCTTCTCCAGGGGATCTTCCCAACCCAGGGATCGAACCCAGGTCTCCCGCACTGCAGACGGATTCTTTACCAGCTGAGCCACAAGGGAAGCTCTAGTTACCAAAGGAGAGGTAAATTAGGACCTCGGGATTAACATACACACCTGGTGGCTCAGACAGTAAAGAATCTGCCTGCAAAGCAGGTGACCCACCCAGGTTCGATCCCTGGGTCAGGAAGATCCCCTGGAAATGACAACCCACTCCAGTAATCCTGCATGGAGATTCCCACAGACAGAGAAGCCTGGTGGGCCACAGTCCATGGGGTCACAAACAGTCGGACACGACTGAGCAACTAACTTTTTATACATAAAATAGATAAACAAGGACCTACCGTATAGGACAGGGAACTATATTTAATAACTTGTAATAACATACAATGGAAAAGAATCTGATAATATATGTGCGTGTGTATAACTAAACCATGATGTTGCATTTTTTAAAAAGAGCAAAGTACAGGTTGATTTCAACTATTAAAGGTGACTCTGGTAACAGATCTGGATTATGTGTAATTTTTACTCTGTATCTTAATACTTTTCTGTATTTTCCCCAATGCCTAAAATTTTAAATTAAAAATATATCCACTGTTAAATTACTTCTAACATTATTTCTGCTAATAGGAGCACACTGACTGTCTCTAGCTTACTTTTATACTTTCAGCAAGCAAAAAAAAATGCAAGAAAATCCCTTTCAGGCCTAATCATCAGGCAAGCAAAAGGATTGCCTGGTGACTTACACCAGGCAGCTCAACCTTCAGGACTACTGTTGATGTGATTTTTCACCAGAACAGACTAAGCAACAAGGAATCTTTTTTTTTTTTTTTTGAGTATGTAAGGAATATGCAACTTTCTGCACTGCATCTTGGCATACAACTCTACTTCCTTACTTAATTCTTAATATTTTCTTAGAAAAGGGGGGAGAAATATTTACTATATTAAGGATTCACCAAGTGCCACTGTTCTAAATGCTCTACCTGTATTATCACACTATAATTTATATCCCAAAGCACGCCTCCAAATCATCTGCACCTCTCCATCTCCAGTCCCTTTTCACACTGCTCATGGGACTCTCAGGATATTCACTGGAAGGACTGATGCTGAAGCTAAAACTCCAATACTGTGGCCACCTAATGTGAAGAGCTGACTCACTGGAAAAGACCCTGATGCTGGGAAAGACTGAAGGCGGAAGGAGAAGAGGACGACAGAGGAAGAAGACGGTTGGACAGCATCACCGACTTGATGAACATGAGTTTAAGCAAGCCCCAGGAGCTGGTGATGAACAGGAAAGCCTGGCATGCTGCAGGCCATGGGGTCGCAAAGAGTCAGACACAACTGAGCGACTGAACTGAACTGATCTCCACTGCTAAGGACCACGGCCCAGCTACAACCTTCTTTGTGTGACTAACTCTAACAGCCCCCTACTGATCTCCTTATTTACACTTTCCCCTTTCCAATCCATTCTCTACACAGTAGTCAGAATGATATTTTTAAAACATTTCCTTTTTTGGCCCCTGAAACCTACGGCCCAAAAGGCTATGTAAGTGAAAGTTGCTCAGTCGTGTCCAACTCTTGAGACCCCATGGATTATAGTCCATGGGATTCTCCAGGCCAGAATACTGGAGTGGGTAGCCTTTCCCTTCTCCAGGGGATCTTCCCAACCCAGGCATTGAACCCAGGTCTCCAGCATTGCAGGCAGATTCTTTTACCAGCTGAGCCATCAGGGACGCCCAAGAATACTGGAGTAGGTAGCCGATCCCTTCCCCAGCGGATCTTCCTGACTCAGGAATCAAACCAGGGTCTCCTCAATACCTCTCAAATTTCACTTCACACATGCGTCTCCTTCCAACCATACTCCAGCCACAGCATGTTTCTGCTCCTGAATACGGCAAGTCTCGTCCTCAGGGTTTCTATTTGCTCTGCGTGGATTGCTCTTTGCCCCAGATCTTCACCTGGCTTGCTCATTTTCATCTGTCATGACTTGCCTCAGTCACCACCTCCTTACAAAAGCTGGAGTCCCAGGCCAGCATAACTAATAAAATGGCCCCTGCAGGCTTCTAGGCTACCACTGTAGGTATGTTTTCTCATTCCTCATTTCCAAAAGAGGTGGAAATTCTGTCTTGTTCAGTACAATGCAATCAGCAACTACAATGCCTGATACCTCTTCCTGAATGACCCTCACTCACAACAACCCTTTACGTGAAACATATACTGTGGTTAACCTCACTTTACAGGTAACCTCATCACTAACCTGAACTACACAGAATCCTGCTGTCACTCTGCCAAAATGGTCCTTTTACAACTGTCAATGTCTCTGTTAGTTATTTAAGGGATTAACCCCCCACTCTACTTTTCATATAGTAGTACCAGCACGTTACAGACTGAAATTTAAAAATACAAAGGTTAATTTCTATCTTTTTATGTAAAAACTATACTTTTATTAATCTTGGATTTCAGCAAAAGCCTGTATCTGTTGATTTGTAGTCTTTAAGGGAGTATCCCCCCACCTCAAATCCTTGTCAACGAGGCAAGGCACAAATACATGAAAAATAAGTGAGACATATACATCAAGAACATTTTCCCAAGTCACTAAATATTCTTCTAAACTGTATTTTTTTAACGGCTGCATCTATCACCAGCCCTTAATAAATATACCATAATATGGTATATTATACCATATACTTTTCATAACTGTAATATACTCTTCATAACTGTAAATGTTACCTATTTATTACTATTAATAATAAACTTGTGTGCACACTTTAGTATGTAGCTGGTTATTTCTTGAAAGCACATCCCTTTAAGTAGAACTGCTAGGTGAGAAGGCATAGACCTTAAAGGTTCATTTTAGTACAAGGAATAACTGACCTTCAAAACACTGACGAACTATCTATATATCCCAGTCAATAGTAAGAGTTTCTGCTTCCCTGCACCCTCAATATGGAGTATCACTATGAAAAACTTAAGTTAATATGAAAGCAATTAGCAGTTAATCCTTTAGATTTATATTTCTATACTTATTAGTAAGTATGGAATATTTTTGCATTTGATTGGTCACTCAAATGCCCTTATGAATGCATTCATTTCCTTTGCCCATTATTCTACTGGAATGTACTTTGGCTTGTAAAAATTTTTTATAAATTAGGAATACTAACTCTATGACTGCACTGTCCAGCACAGTAGTCACTGTTCACTGAGCACCTTCAATGTGGATAGTCTGAACATGTGCTGTAAGTGTAAAATACACACTGGACTCCAGAAACAGTTCAAAAAGATAAAGTAAAATAGCTCAGTAATTTTTATATTGGTCATAATATTGAAATACTTTGAATATACTGGGTAAACTATATTAACAAAATCAATTTCATCTGTTTTTACTTTTTAAAACACGGCTATCAGACAAGTCAAAATTACATACATGATACACATTATCTTTCTTTCAGACAGCACTGCCCTCGAATATTGTTTTCCTCGTTGCCTTTAAATGTTTACAGTGTTAATTTGACCCACCAGCATTTCTCATCTTTGAGCATGCATAAGCAGCAGTTTGGAGAAGGAAATGGCAACCCACTCCAGTGTTCTTGCCTGGAGAATCCCAAGGACAGAGGAGCCTGGTGGGCTGCCGTCCATGGGGTCGCACAGAGTCACAACTGAAGCAACTTAGCAACAGCAGCAAGCAGCAGTTGTTTCCCTTAAGATTCTTCCTCTATTACTCTTTTTAAATTTACACAGGAGTTTTAGAAGCACACACTAAACTTTATTTCTTGACAAAGTAAAAACATTTATTCCTAGAAATTTCTCCCCAAAAGTTCTTCCAATATTTCTTTCTTAAGAAAGAAATCCAACTTAATTAGTACTTTTTCTAAACAATCCTTTTGAAGTTTTATAACAATTATTGTTGCCCTTTTTAAAACTGTTTAGGCATTATTGAAACTAAATTTTCACCAACAAGCTTATTTTTCAATCTACTATTTTTAAGTATGAGAACACATTTTAATTTTTTGGTAATACTGTAAACAACTTTGCAGTCATTCTGACTGGTGAGACAGGCAATTCTTATCACAGAGGGTTAAGACAAGAGCACATAAATCTCAACAGAGAATAAATTGCAAATTACATTATTTCACCTCCTTTTACCAACTTAAAGGCAGTTTAGACTAAATTTAGGCTACAGTCCACTGGGTTGCAGAGTGGGACATGACTTAGCAACCAAACAACAACAAACAGCCACTCCACCTAATTTAAGTGTAAAAGGCTGAAACTACTTGGTCAATAGAAGCAACCATGATAGAAAGCTTAGCTGAGGATTTTGGAGTACGGTACAACCAGATGATTCATTTTGTTTACAAGAGAATCAGGTGTATTTCCCATTACAGGAGAACTCCACAGCTACACGTTTTTATCACTACCAAAAAGTCTCCCAAAACAGCTCTGTTAAAATGAACCCTTCTGAAATTTTATGAGCCAGTTTCTACATTTATTACAAATCAAAAATAGGACCATATTCTAAAATAACTGCACAGTAAAGGGTTTCTAAAGCTTGTGTTACTTATAAACTTGAACAACTTCAACTTCCAACTTTTATTGCAAAGTCACAAACATGCTACAAGATTTTTCAAACATAAACTTTGGGGAAATGTTTCTTTAAATTCTCTTTTCACCCACAAGAATCTGGGGGATTAGGTTAGGGGTGGATTTGATTCTGTCTCTCCCTCATTGTTCCTCTCGGTCTGCAAGTGACTATTGGTATGGCAAAAAAGGAGGTAAGCCTGACTTAGACTTGCAAGTTCAATGATATTTTGTAAACTGCCAACTGAAATTTGAGTCAGAAAAGATTGTTGGAAAAGAATTATGAAAACAGTAAAACAGTAAACATTTCTTCACCAAAAAGTGTTTTCAACCGAACTGAGTTCATCCATTAATTGCAGGACTGTCAGAGTCTCTCATTAAATAATTATTCGTAAATGTTAAGCAGTAACTCCCAACTTCCTCTCAGAAAATTTAATAAAACAAGCTAGGCATGAGAAAAGCTGCACGGTAGGAAAATCTACTGAGTCACAAGTGCTCAATAAAGGTAAGGCGGTGAGCTGAAAAGACCCTGGAATCTGGAGTCAGCAATTTCCTACTGACTGGGGGAGGCGGCGGGCGGTCACCGCCAGGCACCAAGATGCTCACGAAACGAAGCAGTCGGGTTCACGGATGCCACCGGGACCGCGAAATGGCCCCAAGTTCCCGCGGGGGCCGTGCTAGAACTGTACGCGAGACCAGATCAAGGAGGCCTGTAGGGGCCCCCGCTGGGTGGGTAGCCTGAACTGCAAAGTCGGAGGCCCGAAAAGAAGGTTCTTTGGTTGGGGAAGGGCCAGGCGGCGTACTGCCCGAGGCGAGGCACCCGGCTCCGAGCCCGGCCTTGTCTTCAAGTCCGGCTTCCGCGGAGTCAGTGGTCGGCGCGGGACACTCACCCTGGCGGTCGCTGGAGCCGCGGGCCGCCGCCCTGCAGCGCAGACGGAGCCGGCACAGGGAAGACCAGCTACATCTGTGGGCCGCAGCGGCGGCGGCCAAGCCCGGTAACATCCTGGCGGGGCAAAGGCCCCCACTCGGACACCGCCTGCTGCCTCCGCGCCGCCGCCGCCACCAACTGACTCCATAGACTGGACACTACCGAACACCGACGCCTGCGCCGCCTCAGGCGGCTTCAGCGAACCCGGAAATGGTAACATCATTTAGAGACCTGGCTGCGGAGGCAGCGGAAGTGGCGTGCGCAAGCAGGACCAATCGCGAGACCTTGCCAGACCCTAACCAGCTGGGGAGGGCGTGGCTGCGCAGGACGTTTGGCGTCTTCCGTCTTCCGCGCTTCTACCCTGGCGCTCTGTTTGGATGTCTGGAATCAAGCTGCAATCAAGATTGCCGGGAGAAATATCAATAACCTCAGATATGCAGATGACACCACACTCATGGCAGAAAGCGAAGACTAGCTAAAGAGCCTCTTGATGAAAGTGAGAGAGGAGAGTGAAAAAGCTGGCTTAAAGCTCAACATTCAGGAAACTAAGATCATGACATCTGGTCCCATCATGTCCTGGCAAATAGATGGGGAAACAGTGGAAAGAGTGATAGACTATTTTTGGGAGCTCCAAAGTCACTGCAGATGGTGACTACAGCCATGAAATTAAAAGACGCTTACTCCTTGGAGGAAAAACCATGAGCAACCTAGACAGCATATTAAAAAGCAGAGACATTATTTTGACAACAAAGGTCCATCTAGTCAAAGCTATAGTGTTTTCAACAGTCACGTATGGATGTGAGAGTTGGACTGTAAAGAAAGATGAGCGCTGAAAAATTGATGCTTTTGAACTGTGGTGTTGGCGAAGACTCTTGAGAGTCCCTTGGAATGCAAGCAGATGAAACCGTTCAATCCTAAAGGAAATCAGTCCTGAATATTCTTTGGAAGGACTGATGCTGAAGCTGAAGCTCTAATACTTTTGTTGCAGAAAGGGGGACCCCTTCCAGGGCCTGAAACTGGGCTCTTGTCTAACACTTGGAAAGGAATTGTCCGAGGAGACACATGCAGACAAAGCAAGAGATTTTATTGGGAAAGGGCACCCAGGTGGAGAGCAGGAGGGTAAGGGAACCCAGGAGAACTGCTCTGCCTGTGGCTCGCAGTCTTGGGTTTTATGGTGATGGGATTAGTTTCCGAGTGGTCTTTGGCCAATCATTCTAATTCAGAGTCTTTCCTGGTGGCGCACGCATGGCTCAGCCAAGATGGATGCTAGCGAGAGGGATTCTGGGAAGTGGACAGACAGGCAGTGTCTCCTCTCGGCCTTTCCCGAACTCTTCTGGCGGGTGGTGGCTTATTAGTTCCGTATTGCTTATCAGGATCTCCTGTCATAAAACAACTCATGCAAATGGTTACTATGGTGCCTGGCCAGGGTGAGCGGTTTCAATCAGTGTGCTTCCCCTAACACTTTGGCCACCTGATTTGAAGAACTAATTTGAAAAGACCCTGATGCTGGGAAAGATTGAAGGCAAGAAGGAGGAGAGGGGGACGACAGAGGATGAGATGGTTGGATGGCATCACCAGCTTGTTGGACATGAGTTTCAGCAAGCTCTGGGAGTTGGTGATGAACAGGGAAGCCTGGCATGCTGCAGTCCATGGGGTCTCAAAGAGTTGGACACTTCTGAGCAATTGAACTGAACTGGAATCATTAATAGACTGAATTATCTCATGTTTTTTAATTATGTAAGTCTTTCAAACCAAGAAGCCACATTTTGCCTACACTTCTGGGTGAAAACATCCCTGACTAATATGGTTGTGGTGGTTCAGTCACTTAAATTGTGTCCTGACTTGATGGACATGAGTTTGAGTAAGCTCCGAGAGTTGGTGATGGACAGGGAGGCCTGGTGTGCTGCAGTCCATGGCGTCACAAAGAGTCAGACAGGACTGAGCAACTGAACTGAACTGGCTGTCTTCCTCACTTCTATTGTGGCACTTTGCTTGGATGTCCACACGTGAATTATTTGCTTCTTAACAGCCCGTGAAAACTTTGGGAGAAGTGACAGCTTTGGGGGGCTCTGCCTACTCTCCTTTTTTCTGGGCTCCGATCCTGGGCCATTCTGTTGGAACAGGATGGAAGGTGGGAAGGAAGGACAGTGGCCTTCTGAGCCTCTTCTTCTGCTGAGCCTTACTGGATAAGCCCAAGACTAGGCTAATTTGTCCTCAGTGCTCTCAGATCCTGTACCCCAGTATGTCACAACACACCTGTGTAGCCATGACCATGAAGGCAAGTACCCACAGAATCAGAACTTGCCTTACTAAGCTCTGAACCTCAGACTCCTGTCTATAATATAAGACTTACACGCTCAGGGTTTATCTGGGTAGAGCAGGTGTGCAGACAAGTAAATAGGAGTCAGTGTGGTCCCAGGGAGAAGGCAATCAGAACAATGTTCACCAAGCATTAGCTGTGATGTTTATCTGACATGTTCTCAGGTCTTAGCTCAAACAAGCGACGCCTGCCATGACCACCCTAACTATTGTAGGGGAGCAAGATTTGCCACCCAAAGTGAGTTTGTTTGGCATGTGGATTAGTTTAGGCTGATTTTTTTTAAGGTCAAAGACTCATTACCTTTGACCTTTCCCCTGCCTGCTTAAAAGAATGTGGAGGACGTGTTCTGCCAAGGATGATACCACCATAGATAACCATAGTACAAACTAGATGTGTAGACGCAGAGGAACCTAGCAAAGTCTGCTAAAACTCCCCTCTGTGTCCCATTGTGTTTGCTCACCCATCAAACATCTGTTTACCAAACATCTGCTGTTCTATCTCCTTTTCAGTTGCGTTCCTCCCCTTGGAAGTCGCAAACTACCACCCCTAACATCTTCTTTTTTTCTTTAACTGAAGATGGTATTCAAGTTGGTCATTTTGGAGAGTTACTCAGTTTTCCTGGATCTTTCCTATGTATACATGTTGTTGAACTTTTGTTTGATTTTATCCTGTTCATCCGTCTGATGTAAGTTTAACTCTTAGACCAGCTAGAACTTAGAAGGTGTAGACTTAAAAAATATTGAGAGTTACATTTTATTCGGCAGGAATTTTTAGGACTTCAAGCCAGGGAAGCAGCATCTCAAGTAACCCGAAGAGAACTGCTCCGAGGAGGTGAGGGGGAATCAGGTTATATAGTTTTGCGACAAAGAGCAGGTAGTTTGAACATCAGAAGATTATTGTCAATTAAAGGGATACCAGATACCTCATTTAGCGCCTGTCTATGTATGGGAAGATGCAAGAGTCTGTGATCACTGAAATTATTCCTTCAATATGTGCCTCAGCTATCTGGGGCCAGTGTCCTATATTTTCATACACTGTCCTGTATGTCCTGAGGAATGCTGAGATTCCTCAGGGCTCACCAGCTCACCACTGATGGTGACTGCAATCGCTGATGTCTGTGATATCCTTTGTTTACTGGTATGGCAGGAAATATTCTATTTCTCAAAGAGTAGAGGAAAATTTCTTCCTCCCTGATGCTATAATAGGCCTGTTTATTCTTTACCCCCTTTGCCGTGTATGGTTTTCTTCAAAATGTTTGTATATACTTGAGATTATGTATGCATTTTTTATAATTTTCTGTCTCTCAGAATGAAACATAAGAATCATGATGCTGGAGTCCTTGTGTCTTGCCCATTGCTGGTTCCCAGGGGTAAAACAGTGCCTGACACAAATTAGTTGAATGGAATACATGATGGTTTGTTTTAAAATGAATGAGTCATTTGACTGTAGTGCTCTGAGGCAGGGATAGGTGAGCTCCAGCTTAGATATTTACAACCAGCCTCCTGTTTGCTCTCCAAAATGGAAGTAACAACTGAAACAGGGTAAACAGTCAGTCTTTTTCTCCTGTGGACACCTTTGGATAACAGTCATGCCAGGAGCAGAGAGGGGCTAAACGTTTGAGTAAAGGATCAAGAGGGCACGTATTTCCCCTCCTGGGGGATAGAAAGGAGGGCACCGCCCCAGGATATGTGATTCCACAGGCCTCTGGGTGGAAACCCATCTTGGAAAGTTGCACACGCATGTTGGGGAGGGTCCTAGGGCATGTCAGGTGTGGAAAAAGAAACCAGACAATTAGCCAAAGGTAAACAAAGAAGAACTATCCTATGTAAATGACTTATCTGCCTCTTTACTGCCCTCCTCCTCACTCAGGGGGATGCCCACACCCTTTCTTTCCAAGTGTGCATCTCTGCCGTGCTCCTATCTTAACTAAACAAACTGTCTGTTTGTGTGCGCTCCCTCTTGTTGTAACGCTATGTCTAATAATAAACTTTGTACCTGCATTTACGGTTTTTGCCTCTGTGAGAAATGAATTTTTCACTGGGGGTAAGAGCCGGTGAAAAACAGCTTCTAGTCTCTAGCCCTTAATGGTCTGGTGGCTAGGATTCCTGTGTTTTCATCCAGGCTACCCAGGTTCAATTCCTGGGCAGGGAATTAAGATCTTGCTTCATGTCACTGATCACCGCTGCCTCTCAGAGGTCACCACTGTTGTTAATCCAAGTTCATGTGCCTGATGCATTGTGAGTCCTAACAAACCAAAACATTAGCGTTCAGAGCAGATTTATTGCCGGGCCAAACAAGGGCAACAGGTGGTTCATGATCAGTAAGCTCAAACTCTCGGGAGGGTTTCAAGGAAGAGTTTTTATGGGCAAGATTTGGAGAAAAGTCTACAGGGTTGTGACCTTTCTCTGACTGGTTGATGGAAACAGTGTGATGTTCCCTGAAGCTCTATCATCAGCCTTTTAGTTCCAACCAGTCCGGGGTTCACAAGCTTGTGCCCAGCCTGCAGTTACCGTCCTTCACCTGGTGGAGGCCTTAGTTCCTGTAAAAGAACAAAGAGCTCTATTGTTACGTTTGTATCTGAAGAGATACATTGTTATGTATATCCTGAGGCTTCCAGGGCGATGCCATTGGTAAATAACCCACCTGTTAATGCAGGACAATAAGAGACACGGGTTCAGTCCCTGGGTGAGGAAGGTCCCCTGGAGGAGGGCATGACAACCATTCCATGGCAATCCACTCTAGTAATCTTGCCTGGAGAATCCCATGGACAGGGAAGGTTTTAGAGGCTGTAGCCTTTTTCCCGGGCTTCTCTGGTGGCTCAGAATGTAAAGAATCTGCATGCAGTGTGGGAGACTGTGTTCGATTCCTGAGTTGGGAAGATCCCTTGGAGAGGGCATGGCAACCCAACCCAGTATTCTTGCCTGGAGAATCCCCATGGACAGAGGAGCCTGGTGGGCTGCAGTCCATGGGGTTGCAAAGAACAGACACGACTGAGTGACTAAGCCCACTGCAGCCTTTTTCCTACAAATGAGAAAGGGGAATACTGAAGGGCCCAACAGTGTTCTCAGTTTCACTACAACATAACTAATTCAAGGGGGAATAAATTAGTATGTTACCAATTTTAAGAGAATCAACACAGTCTTTTATGCTAATTGAGAAAGTACAACCAAATTAGTGAGGTCATAGTGATTAAATTATCACAAGAATAGTAAGCAAATTTAAATTCCTATGGGCAAATATAGATTAAAACATTAAGTGGTTGAACATTAAAAAATGCTGCTCCATAAATATTTACAACCTCAAGATTACTCAGAAATCTGAATATTACTGTAAAGTTTTTTTTATCCTTTCCATGTAAATAGATTTTAGCAGTAATCCAGTTTTATGATCTAAAACACCTAAAGATTTAACTCTAATTTTTCTGGTAACTATATGTAAATACTCATGAATCTTTATTATATTGCTAACTTAAATGCTTTGGATTCTTAAAGTTGACCCCTAGTTTCAACTATCATTTTAATCAAGACTGGTCAAAGTCCAGTGGTTAAGAACCTGCCTTCAAGTGCAAGGGATATGTGTTAGATCCCTGGTCAGGTAACTAAGATCCGATTTGCTCTGGAACCCAAACACTGTAACAAAGATCCCATATGCCATGGCTTATGCTTACATCCAACGCAGCCAAAAATAAATAAAAATAAATATTCTTTTAAAAAATAAAAAGTTTCCATCATTAAATTTTTTAAAAAGTCAAAACTTCATAGCACTGTATAAATTGACTTAGACACTGTATTAATTTTAATAAGCCTACAAAAGCCTTGACTTGCCTAAAATTTAAATAAGATAAATCATGCTGTTTTGTCTTTTTTAACCCTCACAATGCTGTGTCACATAATAAGTTCTCCATGGACTTGGGTTAAAATACTTCTGCAGTTGTCTTGGTGTTTATACCTATATTGTCATCATATATTTGTCCTGGTGGGTGGATGTGCTCCAAAATTTCCCCAAGTGCTGAAAATTGAAGCAATGTTGTAAGCACATAGGGTAGACCCCCCACCTCAGAGAAAGTGAGCCAGGCATGGCTTTCTTGATATAAGATAAGCTATTTTTAGCCTAAAGCCATCTTGTGCTCTAAGTCTGGCCACAATGCATGCCCTTGAACAGTTCAGTTCAGTTCAGTCGCTCAGTCATGTCTGACTCTTTGCAACCCCATGAATCGCAGCACACCAGGCCTCCCTGTCCAATCACCAACTCCCAGAGTTTACTCAAACTCATGTCTACCGAGTCGGTGATGCCATCCAGCCATCTCATCCTCTGTCATCTCCTTC
Organism: Cervus elaphus; assembly: GCF_910594005.1. Taxonomy (NCBI): domain Eukaryota; kingdom Metazoa; phylum Chordata; class Mammalia; order Artiodactyla; family Cervidae; genus Cervus; species Cervus elaphus. Next base: position 59,685,126 of record NC_057831.1, on the reverse strand, counting down.
TCCTCCTGCCCCCAATCCCTCCCAGCATCAGGGTCTTTTCCAATGAGTCAGCTCTTCACATGAGGTGGCCAAAGTATTGGAGTTTCAGCTTCAACATCAGTCCTTCCAATGAACACCCAGGACTGATCTCCTTTAGGATGGACTGGTTGGATCTCCTTGCAGTCCAGGGGACTCTCAAGAGTCTTCTCCAACACCATAGTTCAGAACCATCAAATTTTTGGCACTCAACTTTCTTCACTGTCCAACTCTCACATCCATACATGATCACTGGAAAAACCAAAGCCTTGACCAGACGGACCTTTGTTGGCGAAGTAATGTCTCTGCTTTTTAATATGCTGTCTAGGTTGGTCATAACTTTGCTTCCAAGGAGTAAGCGTCTCTTAATTTCATGGCTGCAGTCACCATCTGCAGTGATTTTGGAGCCCAAAAAAATAAAGTCTGACACTGTTTTCACTGTCACCCCATCTATTTCCCATGAAGTGATGAGACCGGATGCCATGATTTTAGTTTTTTGAATGTTAAGCTTTAAGCCAACTTTTTTACTCTCCTCTTTCACTTGAACAGGTCTCTGTAATTAATGATCTTGAAGAAATGCAGAAACAAAACAAAAGTAATCAAAAAACAATAGTTGAGTGATAAAACAGAATTCTAGTTCCCCCTCAAGGGAGATACATAGCAACCTAATACATATCTGAGTTCTCCATGCTCAAAGGCCCCCACCCAGATGTAGGATGGAATGAAGATGTTGAACTTTCCTGACCCTCATAACTTCAATCACCTAAAGTCTGGACTCTGTGGACCTTTGCCCCAATTCGATGCTGAATTCTCCTCCGCTCAAGCCCCTTCACCAATATGCATGTGCCATTAGCTAAAAAAATTCCCCAATTTTGCTGTTCAGGGAGACATTGCTTTGGAAATGATCCCTGGTGTTCTCCTTACTTGCTGCAGGTAAAAAATCCTTCTCTCTCATCCTCTTTGGCTTGGTTGTATCTCTTGGGTGGACACTCACCAAGAAGCAAACGCGGTTTTGGGGTCACAACGTCAGTTTTAGAGTTTCTTAGGGGAAAATTCCATTGACCTTAAATTCTCTGAGAAATCTCACCCTTCCTTTACTTTATGGCTCAAACTGAGACACATTCAGCAGATGCCTGTGTGTATTAAACAGGTAAGATTCCAGCATCATGGAGCTTATTTTTTATTGGAGGAGACAGAAAATTCAAAAATAAACACATATAATTTCAAATGATGATAGTTGTAGTCATAATACTGATTATCTACACTAATTGTCATGGCGTCTATGCGCATTATGTCATTCATAATACCTTAGCAAGTTATAGATGAAGAAACTGAGGCACAGATATATCTCAACCACTAAAGCACTTTCTAAGCCAGTGGGTTTTGTCCTTTGGAAGAAAATATAAGGTCTTTCACTGTTTTCTTTCTTTTTTAAAAAATCATTATCTCATTTTTTTCTTTTCTTCCCACTGTTTTCTGAAATGTAAGTCAAGAGATCATTTCCCCAGATTTTATATCCCACTATTTTGTGTGAGCGACATGATATTAATTTGTCTGTTTCATGAGATTTTTTTTTTTTTTTTTTTTTTTGCTGCACTGCTCAGCCTGTGGGATTTTAGTTCCCTGACCAGGGATTGAACCCACTCCCCTTGGATTGAAAACATGGAATCTTAACCACTGGACCACCAGAAATTCTCAAAAATTTTTTATATAAATAAATGCCCAAATAAAGGGAATATTAGGGCTTCTCCTATGGCTCAAATGGTAAAGAATCTGCCTGCAATGTGGGAGACTTGGGTTCGATCCCTGGGTTGGGAAGATCCCCTGGAGAAGGGAATGGCAACCCACTCCAGTATTCATGCCTGGAGAATCCCCATGGACAGACGATCCTGGCAGGCTACAGTCCATGGGGTCACAAAGAGTCTGACATGACTGAGTGACTAAGCGCACACAGGGAATATTAAGTCAAACAGATAGAAATAGAAGTAGGTAATGGGTGAAGTGTCGTGATTATTACCATTAACCACAACTCCTGCCACATTTTCCAGTAACTCTGAAGAAGTTCCACATCTTGCAGAAATTTGCCTCTGTAGTTGAACTGACTGTTCTTCAGTTTCATCCTGTCTTTAGCTTTGGGAAAATAGTAATTCTGATCATGAGACAAACTTGGCTACTTATTTGGAAAACTAACTTAGATAATCTTTTATGGGATAGTCGGTGGTTTTATCTTACCAAAAACACAAATTTAATTTTGATCACAATATTTGTTGGCATTAGGTTGTTTTTCCTCTGTGGGATTAGAGAAGGAGAGAGCTTGCCTGCCTGAGCACTTCTAAAAGAAAAGGGCCACACCACGGGTGTCGTTACCTGCCAAACAAACAACGTCAGAAGCAGTGTGGGTGAGCACAGACGTATTGGGTGTCCTGGCAAAACCATCCTGCCGAAGTGAAGGAAATGAAATGTGGAATTGGCGGGTACACATTCCACCGCGCCACCTCCTCTCCTGAGAGGTCAGTGAACAAGATTGGGATTACCGTTATTACCGTAGGGAAAGTCAAGCAACCAAATACTCCGGAGGGCAAAAGAGAATGAAATGTGTGGTTAACTTGTATCCTTGAGAGAAATAAGCCGTGGACCGAAAGCGTGTGGACTGTAGATGTTCTGGGGGAGAGCAGCCTTTATGAAGAGTTCATTTCTTCCCCAAAGCCACAAGTGGTGATACCAAAGGAAATTCTCCTTAAGTTTTTCAAAATTTAACTTTCTATGGAAGTATAGTACACAGAAAACAGCCCCAGTCTTGAGGGCACAGCTCTAAGAATTCTAAGCAGTGAGCAAAACGGTAACCAGTACCCAGCATGACCGGCTTCCCAGAAGACCTCTCTTCTCATCAGGATCCTCCCAACCATCAAGTGTGATCAAGTGTAATCAAGTTATCAAGTGTAATCCTGCCTTATTACAACATAGGTTAATTTTGACTGTTTGGGGACTCTGTATGCATGGATTGTATATGACGGATTTTTTCATGGTATGTATGCAAGAGTCTGGCTTCTTTATCTCAACATTATGTTTGTGGGATTCATCCATGTTGCTGTGTTCATTCCTGTCACTATATAGTATCCCACTGCTGTGAGTATCCATAGTTTATGCATTCCACTGCTGAATAATACTTGGGTTCCAGCTAGGGACTATTACAAATTATGTGGACATGTGTATGCATTTCTGATAGATATATTCCTAGGATTGAAAGTACTTGGTTATAGGACATGCAAACTTCCAGCTTTAGCTGTTGCTAGAAGTTTCCCAAAGTAGTAGTTGTACTAATACACACTCCTGACAACAGTATGTGAAAGTTCTGTGCGCACAAAGAATAGGTGAGAAGCCCCGAGGTGGCCTAATATTTTACACCCGTGCTGTTTTTTCGATAATGGGCTCACACTTATTCCTTATTCCTTTTCCATAAGTGAAGCATCATTGTTCACTCACTCCACCTCCCAGCCAAGGGACTACAAGTCCCTGACACAACCATACTCCAGCCAGTAGATCTTGGCTATTATTTACCAGGATGTAAAAATATGATGCAACTGAAAAGGTTAGATGCAAGGTAAGGTATAAAGAAAAGTAAATTTGAAAGCAGACAGACTGTTTAACAGTTGCTTTTGGAAACAAATTCTAGATTAAACAAAGTTGTTTTTGAGCTAAATTTATGCCTCCTGAACTGGATTTTTTTTTTCAAACAGTAGTAGAACTCACTGCCAGAGAAGGACATTTGTATTTTGGGGCCGCCCGGCATATTTTGAATACTTCCAGTGTCTGGAGAATCTCCCACCTTGTGGGTTTATCTCCCCAGGGTAGAAGACTGACCCTTCTTGATTTCTCAGGCTCTTTTCCAGTGAGGGCCCATAGATGCGACAGAAGCTCCAATCAACCATCAGAAATCCGTGAAAGGCCTCAATGTGCAAGAAAATAATGGGAACAGCAAGGCGTCTCGTGGGACATATTTTGACGAGGGAAGAGATGTGGTGCCTAGATACACCAGCTCAGAGGCAGGGGGACAAGAGTCCAGGAGAGTGTCCCAGCGGGAGTGACAGCAGGAGGCTGCTCCAATCTCCGTCCCAGAGCCCCCACGCCAGAACGTTCCCACCTTTTGAAAAGTGTTCTGAGCCAGGCTAATGGTTGTTAGCCAAGTCCTTGTCTGCTTAATTAACTAGACTGGATTGTGTTCAAATTTTTATATTAAAGTCCTACCCCTACTGTGACTGCGGAGACAGGGAGATAATTAAGGTTACATGAAGTCATAGGGTAGAGCCCTAGCCAATAGGTGGCTTTATAAGAGGAGGAAGAGAGAACTCTCTCTCTCTCCAGGTACACACGTCAAAGAAAGGCCACCTGACCATAAAGTGAGATGGCAACTACTTATAAGCCAAGAGTCCTCAGAATGAAATCTACTTTGCTGGCATCTTGACCTTGGAATTCTCAACCTCCAGAACTGTGAGAAAATAAAATTCCTGTTGTTTAAGTTACCCAGTTTACAATATTTTGTTATGGCAACCTGAGCGGAATAATACACCATATAATGGAAGTGAAAGGTGGTTTATAATACAGTGAGCACGTGCAATAAGTCATCTCAGTCGTGTCCGACTCTTTGTGACCCCATGGACTGTAGCCCACCAGGCTCCTCGGTCCATAGGATTCTCCAGGCAAGAATACTGAAGTGGGTTGTCATTTCCTTCTCCAGGGGATCTTCCCGACCCAGGGATTGAACCTGTGTCTCTTAAGTCTCCTGTATTTGCAGGCAGGTTCTTTACCACTAGCGCCACCTGAGAAGCCCTTACTCCATAATAAAGCAGTCTTAATGTTAGACAATTTAATATACATACAAAATTGCAAAGAATGTTCAATTGCAGCTTCATTTTCAGGCCATGTCATCCAAACCACACAAAGTCCACAAGTCCACCAGCCAGTGGAGAGTATTTTATTCTATTCAAGTTGCTTCTAAGCTCTATTCACAGCCATGGAGTCTTAGTCCTAGACTCCGGGGGAACAGCATGATAATGCCAGTGTCACCAGAGACTCTCAAGACAGTCTCCTTCATACCTTCCATATCTGTGTTGTTCAACACATTAGCCACTAACCGTATGTGAAGAGTGAGCATTTGATATATGGCAAGTCTGAACTGAGATGTGCTGGAAGAATAAAATATATACTGAAGGCTTGATATAAAAAAGAATGTAAAATTATTAATAGTTAATAACCATTGATAGTGGGTTACATAAAACATGTTACCAAAATTAACTTCACCTGTTGCTTTTTACTTTTTAAAAAATATTTGTTTATTCACCTGGCTGCACTGGATCTTATTGCGGCACGCAGGATTTTCCGTCTTTCTTGCGGGATGCAGGATTTTTTAGTTGCGGCTATGGAATCTTTTTTTATTTGAAGCTTTCAGGTTCTTGGGGCTTCCCTGTAGCTCAGCAGTATAGAACCCGCCTGCCAATGCAGGAGATGTGGGTTTGAGCCCTGGGCCTGGAAAATCCCCTGGAGGAGGAAATAGCAGCCCATTCCAGTATTCTTGCCTGGAGAATCCCACGGACAGAGGAGCCTGGCGGGCTACAGTTTGCAGAGTCAGACACGACTTAGCGACTAAACAACAGTGCGAGCTCTTAGTTGTGGCGTGTGGGATATGACCGGGGATTGAACCTGGGCCCCCTGCATTGGGAGCTTGGAGTCTTAGGCACTGGACCACAGGCAAGTCCCTCTTTTTGCTGTTTTAAATAAGCTACCAGAACATTTTAAATTACGTATGTGGATCGGACGTGTGCCTTACATTATGTTACTGTTGGACATTGCTGCCCTATAGACATACGCAGTCCCTTCATCCTTTTGATACACTCACTCTTTCCTTCCCGGAAAGTCTCAGCCTGTTCTTCCTGGGTCTTGCTTCCAAAGGACGCTGTCAGTCTTGCTCTGCTCCGACTGGTTCTACTTTTGATAGTGAGCAGGTTTCAAAACTTGAGTATGCTTGAGGCAGTGGGGGGAAACTCCTCATGGGAGTCTGACCCCCAGATAGAATATCTAATGCAATTAGATCTTTCCTCATTGCACTGATACTTTTTCTCCTTCACTGTATTAAGTAATATTGTTTTAAACACACCCTTTTATAGAAGAAGAAATGGTGAATTTTATTCAGGAAAACAACAAAAAAACTCCTGACCCTTCTATTAATGGAGCTTTTTAGAGTGCATCATTCTAGAAAATGGGAAGAAGTGGTAGGGAAGAAAACCCCATTCCATCATACATACATTAGCAATCTGGATCCTATATTAATTACTCTTTTTCTTAAAAAAGTTTGGCTGCGCTGGGCCTTCCTTGCAGCACTCGGACTGTCTTTAGCTGTGGTGCACAGGCTCTCTGGTTGCTCCACAGGCTTACTTGCCCAACCAGGGACTGAACCCACATCCCCTGCTTTGGAAGGCACATTCTTAATCATTGGACCCCCAGGGAAGACCCATGGATCCGATATTACTCTTCATTCTTCAAAACAGGAATACATGTGAGGAGTGGTTAAACGGTTACCCAAGGCCACAGATCTGTATGAAGCAGTTACTACTGAAACCTGGTTCTGATCCTTATTCTGTTCTCTGTTATATCACAATACCATGTAATCTCCAGAATTTAAACTTTCTTTGACAATTCTAAATTTTACAGTACCTGGGTAGGGGAGAAAATGGGAGGTGGTCATTGTTACAAACATCAATTATTACTAAAGAGTACCTGAAAAATAATTACAGTTATTGTCTGGCTATTTGTGATAAAAATACCTGATAAATTAAGTTAACAACTACTCAATTTATTCAATATAGCACTCCACAGAATTGTTCTAAATTATAGATGATGAAGATGATGACAGCCAAAATGTTTTGAGCCCTTTATGTGAAGCACTATGCTAAATACTCTATATGTTTGAGCTCATTTTATCATTTCACAATTGATAGGGTATTATTATCCCCATTTTACAGGGAGAAGCAGAGATCACACAGCTAAGAAGTGACTGAAGCCAGGTCTGTTAGACTTCAGAGTCCTAGAACCTGGCTGTGTTCTACTGCCTTCTAATGATCTTTTAAAAAATTTTTAATATACATTTTTTGTTGATGTTGTTATAGGAAATAAATCAGAGCTTAGCTTTATTTAGGGTTGTTTAGTCGCTAAGTCACGTCCGACTCTTTGTGGCCCCATGGACTGTAGCCTGCCAGGCTCCTACGTTCATGGGATTTCCCAGGCAAGAATATTAGAGTGGGTTGCCATTTCCTCTCCAGGGGTCTTCCCAACCCAGGGACTGAGCTCACGTCTCCTGCATGAGCAGGTGGGTTCCTTATCGCTGAACCATCAGGGAAGCCCCCAGTGATCTTGTCTCTGTTACTCCCTACATGTCTCAGGTCATACCCAATTTCTGCCAGACTCCCTCAAGAGAGAACTGTTAATTCTGAGTGTCATTCTCTGTACACTGCAGATAAACTTAGTTTTGAGCATTTCTTAGGCTATTTTTGCATCCTTCTTATGAATTCATTTGGGATAGTTAGAGCATGTTTTGGAGAGGACTTTCAATCATTTACTGATTTTGAAGAAGTACTTCTGGAGAGAGCTCTTGCAATTAGAGTGGCTGATCTGATTTTGCCAAGTAATAGCACCTTTATGTCCCTAGAATTACAAGAATTATAAAATCCACCTGTCAACATACATAAGGCTTTGTACTTTAATAAGGGAAAAAGAAAAACATTCTTTTAAAGGGTCCCAAGTATCTTTTTTGTCCTGAAAGGTGTTGACTTAAAACATGGTAACAGAAGTTTTAACCATCACTGACCCATCAAGTAGAATTTTGAAGGAAGTTCTTTATTTCTAGGAGCCCCAGAATCTCCTAAGGTACAATAAAATGAGAAGTATAATATAAAATGTAGCTATCTGTACAAAATTTCACAGTGTACAAATATGTTGAACAATCTTCAAAATAATTCTCAACTGGCCACATTCTACAAATGAGGAAACTGGGGGCCAAGGAAATTAAAAGAATGTCTATAAAGATTGGAACTACTGTTTATGGACTTTTTAACACGATTCCTGATGTTATGTGTATAAAACTCCTTGATCATGTTTTAACGTGAGCTAGCATATCATCTGAATCCATCACCAAAAAGAAAACCAGAGAAATCCTGAATAAAAAAGAGCCCAGAGTATACAGCAAAACATTTATTTACTTCTCCCACGGAGTCTTTTATCCTATTGTATCAGAGATTCCACCTCCCCACCATCTCTTTCCCTCTATTCATCCCTTCTCCCAAGTCTTTCCCTGTCTTCTGCCTCCTGTTATCTTGAATTGGCAATAAAGGATCCTTTAGTTCCCATCTGTCTGGGATGGAGGCTCTGGGTCCTTCAGATTTTTCAGAATGAAACTACCACCAAGGGAACCCTTCTCTTGTTAATGCTGACTGGTTCTCAAGTCAACCTTGAGACTTGCCTTTCAACACCTCAGAGCAGAGGGCAAGGTTGTCAGGCAACCACGCAGCTAAGCCTTAGGCCGCAGGGACCTGAGGATTCCCTTTCCTTGAGACATGCCTGCTTTCCTTTCCCTTCCTCTGCTCTCTCTGGTAAAAACTGAACATTGTTGGCAAGAGAGGATGAATAAAACTGAAGCACTGTGGGGTTAAAACTTAGGTATTTTCTTGCACAAAAGGCATCTGAGCCAGAACAAGGTCTGTGACAGAGATGGAGCATAGAGATCTTTAAGAGGTTAGTATTTTTTCTGTTAAGAAACAAAGAAAGTCCTCTGGTGGGTTCTAATTATAAGGGTAAATGTTTAACTACTCACTTTGAAAGAATATTTTACTCAGCAATATATCTATATAACTAAAGTTATAGATTATATAATGTATAACTAAAGTTATAAACTACCTCCAAGTGCCCAAATTAAAATATTTTTCTAAAAACTATTCCAATATTTTTGTAAGGAATGTTCTGCTTTCGTTTTTAAATTGAGGACTGTCCTCAAGAAAGGAAAACATAAAGTTCATATTATAAACATCAGTTCAAAATAGGCCCAATAATACGCTTAAGTCCTAAAAGGAACTTTAGTTTTTCAGATAAAGTGGTAAAAAGGGTAATTTCTAAACACTTCAAAAGATGAACTATATACTTTGGATATTACTAAACTGAATTGTAAAACATGAACTTGATAATTCTCAGCTATCAGGGTCAACTGTTTCAGATCAGAGAAACCTGCATATACAACTGTAATACAACTATATTTTTTTAATGACAAAAAAAGATACCATTTTATACTGGATCACTACAGGTTTCGGGGCTTTCCAGGTGGCTCAGTGGTAAAGAATCCGCCTGCCAAAGCAGGAGATGCAGGAGACGATCCCCGGTTTCGATCCCTGAGTCGGGAAGATCCCCTGGAGAAGGAAAAGGCAACGCACTCCAGAATCCTTGCCTGGGAAATCCCATGGACAGAGGAGCCTGGCGGGCTACAGTCCACGGGGTCGCAAAAAGTCAAACATAGCTGAGCTACTGAGCACACACACAATCATAATTATATAATTACATATTATGTATGTACATATGTATATATGTGATTCCTAGAATGAGATCTAGAAATGAGCATGCATGCATTTCATTTCTTTGTCTTCAGGGTTTATTACTTGAATGAAATGGCCTATTACTCTTGTAAGTCTAGGAATGATTCGAATTCTAAATTGAAAGAATTTAATCCCAACTCCATGTTAACAGTACTCTCTTCACTTGAAGCACTGACCTAGCCCCCGTTTCCAGTAAGCCCACCAAAGCCCCACAAGGAAAAAACCTTTGGATACACGGTCTCCTTTAGGAGGGAGAAAGTGGAGTGGGAAAGCAGAATCTTCCTTACCACTTTCCCTTAACCGTGGTGGTCTTTCTGTCTTTCTCAGGACAATTCAGGGGTAAAAGTCTTCCTTTTACAGAGAGACACTAGAACTTTCCCTTCCCGTCATGTTACGCTTATTGTTATAAAACGGTTAAGCCTTTTTCATGTCCAGGCCTTACTGTTAGTCAACCATTTCTAGTCACTCAGGGGAAAAGACCTATGTTAATTTAACTATTGTTAACTTAATACTGATCTTTAAAAGGATCCTTATCTTTTAGAAACACAATTTTTACTAAGTGGAAAAGAATAGTGTGAGTTGTTTAAAATAGAAGAAAAAGTAAATAGAGGTAAAAATAGGCAGGGACGACCATGGTAGAGGATTCTGAGGGCTGGATGATGATCATATGGAAGTTCATCACACTGTTCTAATTTCATGTGTGTCCAAAACTCACCAGGGATTTACTTCCCTGGTGGTCCACTGGTTAAGGCTCCAAGCTTCCTTGCCAGGGGGCACAGGTTGATCCCTGGTTGGGAAAGTAAGATCCCCATGCATCTTGAAGCAAGAACAAAACTCTCCCCAGAATGAACAAAAAAACACTGCACCATAAAAGGTTAAAAAAAAAACAAGACAAAATCTTGCTGACAAATCATCTGTTTAGACCGGTGACTCTCAAGGATCTTGGATGACCATTTCTTTGAGGAGTCTCTTCATTCAACCAAGCTTGAGGAATGAGATGACCTTTCCCTTCCCAAAGCTCAAAATTCTTAAACAGTTTCAAATATTCCCATATACTAAGGGAAAGGGCATCATGAACTAACAATGTTTTAGTTTCTGAGACCTTGTATCACTAAATCTTGAGGAAATCAATTCTCCTAAAATTATTTACCTATCAAAATTGCCTTTATACAGCTGATTCCATTATGCCTCTTAGATTATAATCTCTAAGTGGACAAAGATTTAACTCATCTTTGCAGTTTTGCTGGTAAGTTATTAAAATTGCCACAGAAAATATCTGCCAACTCTAAATACTTCCCTCAAAGGGAAATATTGAATATATTCTTCTATGTTATCCTGTGTTGACTTATGACTCTGAATATATTGTAAATTGTGAATCATTTTAGGGTTACAAATAACTCAAATAACTCATCCATTAGCCTATAAATTTCACTAGATAAAAAAGTACAGGGGAGCGAGCAAGCCAATAGCTTAAGAGATATAATTTTTCTTTTTTTTCCAGTCTCACCCTAGGCCACATTTTTTTTTCAGTTTCATACTAGATCACAAAATTATACCAGTCTTCTTATTTGTGATGAGCTGAAGAAAACAGAAGAGTTCACATTCATGTTATTCTAACAACAAGGCCATGAAGCACAATAGAAAACTAAATTCTAATTGTAAATGTTTTTTTGCAACATAACATTATCAAATCAGCTTAAATCCAGAGATTTTTTTATTACACAATTTGATTTTTACATCAATAAAATCTTAGATATAACAATACAGATGAAGGAACAACAATTTAATTTGTATTGAAATAAATATGAGATACACAAAGCACATACAGTGGAAAAGGGTCACAATAAATTATAAGTGGAGACATTATTTTGCTCAATCACCAGAGAAAGCCCTTGACACTTCCAATTTCACACCATCAAATTTATCATTCTTGCTGATTTAAGCAGAACACAAAACAAATATGGATCCCAGGGCTTACTTTCACAGGTACCAGCATAGATAATTTACTACAGTGATCCAATTTGGAAATCAGTAGGGACCACTAAATCACTGCATAAAATAGTGAATGAGGTCCTTTTTCCTTAGTGTCAGCAGGCTATGATTATTATGTTTATTAGATTTTCTTGAAAGGACTTCACATTTTCTCAAATATTCAGGAGCAGTATATTTCCCCTCTGAGCCCTACATTAGCATTTATGTGCTTTGGTCTTGAATACACAGTAATGATGAATTTTTCAATTTATTTTATAAATTTATATAATCTGGATAGTATTGGCCTGAAGAGTATATAACTCCCCAACCTGTATAATATATTAAAAATGGATTCAAGAGAAGTTACTAAGAAATGCTGACATACTGTATATACAAATTTAGTTCAATATATCCCATTATATAGAGCACCAGAAGCAATGCATTTATTATAATCAAGCAATTTTCTATGACTCTCTAATCTTTGTGGCCCTTTTACATTTGTTCCAATATATACATATCACAAATGTTGCCTGCCTAAGACTTTGACCATTTGGTCTCAACTTACAAATAAAAACGTAAGCAAAAATCCATGTCAAAAGCGTTTATCTTAAAATTACAAAAGAAAATAGTCAAAGTTTGGAATTTAAACTGTTATGAACCAAGGGAAAAAAAAGTTAGTTCAAATGTACTGAGCATATATATGTATTTAAAAAAAGTAGCTTCAGAAAACTATGATGGAAAAAGTAAAATGATTCTTGGGCCTTTCCTTCTCCTGGAATATAAGCTAATTTTTAGATTCCAGCAAAGATATCTAGCAACAATTTTTTTTCTATCATTTTCTAAGAAAAAGAAACTGTTATAGACCAAAAAAATACTGTACTTTATCTCTGGTCACATCAACACATATTCAATGCAGGTCGGTTTTCCTATGTGCACTCCCTAAGAGCAGAAAGACTACTCTAGAATTAATCCCTCACACAGAGATGTGTTCCTTCTAAGTACCCTCCTGAATACCAGCTTAGAAGATACACGTCACAGAACAACTACCACCAGGAAACTTCCCAAACATTGAGCAGCTTCTTTCCTATCCTTAATACCAGATCCAATTACAACTTTCCACCCAGAATACTAGAAGAGGACTGATCATTAAAATAATTTCTGGAAATAACTCCTGGATTTACAAAACATATATGCCTTTGGTATACACTAAATCCATTGAACTATGCTATCGTATAGCCTCTCAGAATTCTCTTAATTCTAGAGAAATTCCAGTGAGGTGTTAAATGAAATTAGCTATCTCTGTAACTCAAACTGAATTTACAAATCTAGGCAGCATTCCTAATATCCAAAATTATTGACATGCTTTTGTATCACTGTGAAGTCTTAATTTTAAGAGGTGGAACTGGGTGTACCTTGTTTACCTAAGAAATGACCGTGAAAAACATTAAGTACCATTTCCTATATACCTGAAAATGAAGGTGAAAGAACAACTTTATAACTGACGTGTTTAGGTAACTTAGGCACTTAGGGAAACAAAAACAGCAGCGAGCCCATGATCTGAGCGACACCACCAACTGCGGCCTATGCTATTTACCTGGGAAGCGGGTATTAACAGGGGGCTTATTCCAGCTTTTGAACATTTTTGTATTTAAAAATGTACTCAAGAGTAAATGCCTACTAAATATTTACTGAATGCTGAATAATTACATATTAAAGAGAAGCATGGAATTCAGGTCCTTATTATAATGTTTTATGGCTGACTCAGGATTTAGTGGCATTTAACCTTCCAACATGGCATGAGAAACAGCTGGGGACTACTTGAAGAAAGAGTGCCACCTACTGCTCATCAGCATAACTGGTTACTTTCTCCCTTGAGGTTTTCATCACAGAATAAAAATCAGCCTCAATTTGGGTGACAGCATTAAGCTAGCAGATCAAAAAGGGCTTTGGGTAGTGGGTGGCGAGGAGCTTCAGACCTATGTTAATTAAAACACATTCGTTAGCATTACATAAGGATCTTTACCACATCCCTCAAAATTAAGTTTCATTCATTCTGATCTCAAAACTTTATTTAAGAAATTTCTCTTTGGACTGATGTTAAATATTTAAAATTCATGAGGAATCAAGCATACAAAAGGAACACAGAATCTTTGTTAGAATAAAGTAGATTCTGTATGAGGCCTACACCTGTCCAAGGTTCAATATTTAAAAGGGCTAGGACAGCAGCACGATACAACCCCCTAACAATCAGATGTTCCAGATGTTAAACCAACTTTTTTTAAACACATAAAAATAAATTCAGCTATGCAGCTGTAACTTTTCCTAGTACACTCATTCTATATACTCTATTATAATAAGTTCCTTTTTTGTTAAACATTTTGCATTGTGTAAATGACATCCAAGACATACAATTTTATTTTTTTGACCTCGCGGCATGTGAGGTCATAGTTCCCTGACCGGGGCTTGAACTCGCACACTCTGCATTGGAAAGGTGGAGTCTTAACCACTGGATAACCAGGAAGTTCCTGTATTTCCTTAATTTTAACCTGATAAAGTTACACTGTACTTTCAGATGTCAAATGAGCTGACTGTGCATATTCATACTGCAAAATTCCTAACTACAAGTTCACACAAACTAAACATCTGGTAATGCTCAAATTGTAGGACTTACTTTTCCATGAGTTTAGTGAAAGGAAAGTGAAAGTGTTAGTTGCTCAGTTGTGTCCCACTCTTTGCAGCCTCATGGACTGTAGCCCACCAGGCCCTTCTGTCCATGAAATATTCCAGGCAAGAACAATGGAGTGGGTTGCCATTTCCTTCTCTAGGGTATCTTCCAGACCCAGGGATTGAACTTGGGTCTCCTGCACTGCAGGCAGATTCATTACCCTCTGAGACACCAGGGAAGCTTATTTATAAACCAAACTTTTCTTTAAAAAATATATCAGAAGTATAATCCCATTATATGATAAAAGCCTCAACTTCTGAAGCACAGAGTTTTAAATTTTAATAGTATTAATGTTAAATTCTTTTTGTTAAAACCCACCTAAATTATTTCCTTTAGGAAAATCTTTTTGATCAATAATAATTTTCAAAATAAAGAAGAAAAAATAAAAACAGAGGCACACTTAACATATCATTAAAAGAAACAATCATGGTTAAAAGAGAACACACAAAAAGAAAATCAATAAATGGAAAAACTGGTAAAATGTAAGTTCCACATCTTAGTAGTTAATAGTATTGTCCCAGGGTTAATTTCTTAGTTCTGATAAATCTTGTATAGTTATGGAATCTGTTAATACAAGGGGAAGATGAGTAAAGGATATACAGAAACACTACTATTTTTTACAACTTCTCTACAAATCTAAAATTATCTCAAGATAAAAAAAAAATTGTAGAAAACAAAGAAACTTAGTAACTTAAAATATAAATATGCCTTCAGCTGCCATAATTTCTTGATATAATTCAAATTTTTAAAAACATCATTAGAAATAATATATTGTTTACTTAACATTAAAGTTACTTTATTGCTCTAGAAAATTTAGTTTTTAAAACCATCAGATTACATACATAGTGATAATGAGAGTGCCCCCCAACAATCGACTGTGTATTATGAGGCTTCTCTAATTTTGTAGATATTACAAAATTACAAAAATAGCTGGTTACAGTTGAGCTATCAAGTAGGTATCACATTTCTATAGATCAAAAAGTTGCATAAAAAGAAAACTGATGTTACTGCTAAGTCACTGAGCATATTTGAGAAATCCAAATTACATGCACATAGAAGAAAACTGGTTACAAAAACCATTACATTACTCTGCATTAACATTTTGCAATGTTTTAAACATTTCCAATCATGCAATAATAAATAAAGGTCAGAATGAATTTTAAAAGGAGTTGATGGAAGCTCAACAAACGTGTTTCACATGTTAAACAACTCAAATCCCAGTTGCATAATACATCCAATTTCTCTAAATTTATCCAGGCATTACAAGACTGAAATGCACACTATTTCCCCCACAACTCCTCTGGCCCCATTCCCAATCAATAACCTTACCTATAAACCTTCCTATTTAATCTTTTAAATGAAATTTGATGGCTAAGTATGTATGATCTTCATTATTATTTCAGAATAGATACAAAGTTCAGTCATAGCTCAATCTTCACTGACATTCCTTTCAAAGGGCACCTGAACTGGTGCAACTGTCTATGAAAATTCAAGCCTAAGAAACGGAGAAAACTGGCAGTCAAGAATCTGATCTAAGTAATTGCACCCACAATCCTGAAAGGAGGATTTATTATCTGAGAAATGTTACTCAACCCGTCTCTGAGAGGAAAACTTATGACTACTGCTCCCTGATGTAAAAGGCTCCGGTGACCCCAAGTATTTACCTAGCTGGTTAACGACCTTTCAGTTGGGCCTTTAAGAAAAAAAAAAACCACCAAGTAGAAGTAAATATGAAAATAAAATTTTGGAAGGTCATAGTATAAGATACATAAAGAAATCCAAAATAAATGTGTCCTAATGAAGCAGTACAAAATCTACATAAAAGCACTTTGAAATTAAACACAGGAACAGGGACGTGTTTTTGCTACAACCATCAACCAAAATTACTGAATGGCAAAAGAATACTGTCTCAAAGTATACTGAATTTACATGTTAATATTACCATAATGAACTCATGCCAGATGTAAATTCAGGTTACCAATTAGATGAAAACGAACTTTTAGAGCTATTTTTACCAGACAAATGTACTTCATGATAAAGGCACAGGAGCATCTAAAGAATTCTTGATACATTTATCACAAGATCCAAACTTCCTTAACTATTAACAACACATCACAATAAAGTTTCTCAGCAAGTGTTCGAAAGGCTTGATTTAACATGCCAGGAAAATGATTACTTTTGAGATGCATTTATGTAAATTATGTAAATTGCACTGAGGTCAGTTTTACACCTGGAATTAACCATCCCTAGCAGAAGTACCAGCAGCTAACAATGCTTATTTGTATTATATGTAACTTAGCTAGACGTCACACTATGCAACTGTTGGTGCCAGTCTGCTTATAAAGGCGATGCTCTGGAGACAGAGTCTTCTCACAAAGAGTGGGCAAGCAGGCTTCATTATAAGGTGTTCAACAACAATCCTCAGTTCATTAAACAAGGTCCTGCAACATAAAATAGTTTTTCTTTCAGAAACTCAATGAAAAAGCAATGTGATTCAAGAGTAAATGCTGATAAAGGACTTTCCCACTAAAGAATCTGAAGAAGTAATAATCAAGATGTACTTCAGGCAACATACAGAATTAAAACTCCCCAAATCAACACCTGTGTCCTTTTTTAGGGAAAATATTCATGATTTAATAAATGGCTCTCTAAGGACTGAGATTAGGGATGATTTGTATTTCCTTCATGGTAGAGTCACATAATCTTCACATCTGACTTAGGCAAATTCAACTAGGTCTAAAAAAAGAGAGCAAGAATGTGAAAGTTATCTAAAATAATGAGCAATCCTTCCTACCATTTCCTTAAAAGAACATACTGCCTCTGAGAGCTTTCCTCATCCGAAAGATGGGAATATGTACTTACTGGAGTCACAGTGAAGTTCCAAGGAGGCAACACAGAAGACGCTCTATAAATGTTGCTGTCATTCAGCTGCTGAGTCGTGTCAGACTCCGTGACCCCATGATGGTAGCCCACCATCACTCCTTACATCTAAAAAGTACTAAGTTCCAAACTTCTTACCCTGAGGCTCAAGCAGTTTACGATACGGTTCCAATACACCTTTTAAATCTCTGCTCTAACCACTTACCACTCAGAATTCCCCTTGCGGTCAGACAAGTCTACACAAGCGCCCCTTGAACTG
Source organism: Cervus elaphus (assembly GCF_910594005.1). Taxonomy (NCBI): domain Eukaryota; kingdom Metazoa; phylum Chordata; class Mammalia; order Artiodactyla; family Cervidae; genus Cervus; species Cervus elaphus. The sequence continues at coordinate 59,667,647 of NC_057831.1, read as the reverse complement.
TTTTCATCTTCCGGCCTCTGAAGTCGTGCTCCTACTCTTCTACCTAAATCGCTGTTCCTTATTCTCACTGTCTACTGGAAGTCTTTAGTCCTTCCAGAACAAATTAAAATACTTTGTGAAACTTTCCTGGGCTCTTCTCTCTTCTGGCTCAAGGATCTCTCCCCTCTTGTGGACTACAGTACTGATAGAATAACCATGACAATTCATCACAGGTTAATGTGTGAATACCACATCTGCACTTGTTTCCTTTCTTATTTGCGATGTATTTCCTCAACTAGGACAGCACCAGGAGAGGGAGACTTTTGTCCCACAGTTTTAAATTCCTTACGCTTTAGCACTGCTTTAGATGTGGTCAAGAAAACTTTGGTCTTAATGGCTGAAAAGCAAGCACCTCCTCATCAATCCTAGAACTTAGATTCGCAAAAACATTGCTTGCTTCTAAATTCTAACATAAAAGTTAAACAAGTCTTAAAAATTACAAATGGTATATTTCACAATACTATTAATAAATAAAACAGATTTAAACTAATCACAAGCTTACCGACAATATGGATTTCTTCGAGAGGAGTATCGCAGAGTAAGGAATCTATAGTATATAAAAGGCTGGAACAAACTTCCTTGACCACTGAAATAAACAAATACAAGGGAAATAAATACACATTATCGATTCATATGTATACTCAAAATTTAAAGGCAACTTAACTGGACAATGTATGTGTTTACATTCATCAAATGATCATAATAATATCTATCATATCTAAGTCCAAGTTATTCATGTAGGTATTGTTAAATTTTTTAAAGCTACTAAATAAATCAGAGAATGTTATATAAATGCTTCAAAAACTGCCACTAACAATTGGTAATCAAGTTTTAAAACTTTTTATAAAATATTTAAAATGAAAAGTAGTTTATTTGGTATAAACAAATAAGAAAATTAATAAAACCATATAGGCTCACTAGTAAATTTGAGTATAGGCTAAACATAGCCTATACTATTTATTTTTCTTGGTTAAAATCACAATCATAATACCCCAAGAGTCATATACATGTTCATGAAATTCTAAGTCTGGAATCCTTTCCTAGGAAAAACTATCTTAAGACGTTCACTAGAACAACCACAAATAAAACACGGCAACAAACTGACGGTCTCCAGGCAAGAATGCTGGAGTGGGCAGCCTTCTCCAGGGGCTCTTCTCCAGCCAAGGACTGAACCTGGGTCTCCTGCATTGCAGGCAGATTCTTCACCATCTGGACCACCAGGGAAGCCCAGCTGGGTAGCAGGGCTAAGTAAATGATATGTATATTTGATGGATTCAGTATGCAATTACTTAAAATCTTGACTACTGAAAACTATACAGGAACTCTGAAGAAAGCAGGATATAAAGCTATACATATTATTACAACTGTATTTTAAAAATCTGGAGAACAACAAATGCATCAAGATGCTAAATGTGGTTTGATTTTTAGGTTAAATTTTTTTAGCCTCCCCACTCACCCCTGGCAGAGCCACATAGCTTGGGGATCTTAGTTCCCTGAGCAGGGATCAAATCCCAGCCCCCTGCAGTAGAAGCACCGGGTCCTAACCACCAGACTCCAGGCAATCCTCCTTTTTAGCCTCCCTGCCCCCCAACTGTATTACTTTCATAATAAAAATTTACATGATTATAAATTTATAACTAAATATATCTACTTTCTCCAATAAATCATGTGATAAAACTTTAACTCTGTAAATTGAAAAACAGAGGCATTACAGAACACATTAAGGAGAAAAGAATATTCAATGAAACACAAATTTTCCATCTCCAAGTTAGTTCCGTCCTCAAAGTTATTACAGCAGAGTCTCTAATATATCCTTCAAGAAATTTACATAAATAAGTGTATATAATGGCTAACACGCAGTGCTTACTCTGTAATGCACTGAACCCAGTTAACTCTAGGAAGGAAGTGATATTATCATTCCTATTTTAAAGATGAGGAACCCTGTGGATGTACCTAGAGTCTGTCATACAGAGGGAATAAGTCAGAAAGAGAAAAATAAGGATCACATATTGACGCACACATACGGAATCTCGAACAATGGGACTGATGGACCTGCTCGCAGGGCAGGAGTGGAGAAGGCAGAGAATGGACGTGTGAACACAGGCGGGGAGAAGAGGATGGAGCAAGCTGAGTGCAGCGCTGACACGCACACCAGCAGGTGTAGACAGACGGCGGGCGGGAGCTCTCCGCTCAGCTCAGAGACCCAGCTCAGCGCTGGTGAGGACCGGGAGGGCTGGGGCGGGGACGCGGGGGCGGGGGCAGGGGCAGGGGGGAGAGGATCCATGGGGAAAACCCTACCTACAGTTCTCAACCAATTTAAAATTTATTGTTTCTTAGCGACCATCCTCTACCACAACACACAAATTATCTTATTCTGTTTACAACCTGAAATATTCCATTTTATGCATGTACTAACAAGCTCTCTACTAATGAACAAACCCAAAATGATCATCCTTTTATCTGTCTTTGCACATGCGTGTGTATTATGTAAGATAAACTAACTCACAGACCACATGTGTTGGATAAACTCATGAACTGTTCACTTCTAAATACACAGTTTTATGCACTATTGCTACAAATTTAACTTAATAACAAGGCCTTCTAATATTAAGACTGTGCTTCTACCATGAAAGGTAGCATTTAAGGAATAATGACTTGAAATGTTTAATTTTATAATGTGTTATATTAAAGTGACATACTTGAACCCTTAATAGCTTCTCTTGTTAGGAAATTGAATAATACTTTATTACTTAGTTTTACTTTTTTAAAACAACAACATGATTCTTCTATTTAAATATTTTGGTAAATTCTCATTTCCTTTACAGTAATCTTAAAAATTAAAATCAATTTGTACATTGTAAGTGTTTAAATAAAGGACTAAGTACCACAACTGACTTAATATACCAATATAGGAAAAACTTGGTATGCCAACAAAAAATTATCTACAGTTCCAATAATGACGTTTTTTGTTTAAGTGAGCTTGGCATCTCAGCATTTCATAATAACTCTCTTCAGCTTACTTGAAAGGAGAACAAACTGTTCTGTTTATTAACCTGAATAGACACCAATTATCTCCACAAGTAGAGTTAGTTTTGGTAGCGACATTTTAACTTTCACTCAGGTACATAAAACAAATCACAGAACCTGGGGACACCCAAGACCAGGTGACCCAAAAACACAGAAAAATGAGCAAGAAAGTAAGAGGGCAAAAAGTTCCCTTCACCAATTAAAATGTTTAAGTGTATGATGAGGATCACAAAAAAGATGTACTAACTTCTAGGGTGAAAATTCCAGAGTTGAATAATAGACAAATACAGTTGCATCAAATTCCATACTTAACATTCATTGAATGTTACAATTGGAAGGATTTTTGGCAGTTACTAATTTCAACTACTATTAGTTTTTCAAATGTAGAAAACCAAGGCCCAGAAGGCCTAGTTAATGGTCAAATCAACCAGAATCCAGCTCCCTGACACTCAGTAAGAAGTTTTTCCATTGTGCCATTCTAGGAGCCTATTTAGATTATATTATCTAGTTTGGAACCCCACAGCTTAACAACATGTGGTGATCCTGGAATTTTCAGAGGAAAGTATTATTTACAATGGTACAGATGCATTTATGAGGAAATCTAGAAAATTCTCTTACCAGCTTTAAGAAACACTGCTAAGGAAAGGAGTAACTGCTGGTATATAAAAACCTCACTAGTTAATCAAGGCAATGAACATTAAAATGAAATATTTCATAGACAAAAATGTTTGTTACAAACTAATGAGATTATGGAAAACAGGTAATACCGATCTATTAGAGGGCAATTTGGTACATGGTCTATTAAATATAAAATGTACCCAACTTAGACTCAAGTATATATAGATTCACACAAAAGTATAAGCAGACAAGTAAAAAAATGTTTACTGCAGCAACATTTGGGAAAGTAAAAATCTGAAAACAAGTGACCATCAACAGGGCAATGGGTAATAAAATGTAGCATAATAATATGATGGAATACTCTACAGCCATTAAACAAAACAAACCAGAACTGTGAATGTCAAAATAAACAGCTCACAAAAACGTACTGTACAAGTGAACAAAGCAAGATGCACACGACTGACGCTTGTGATGTATAAAAAAAACTAAGCAAAGCCCGTAAATACACCCGTCAAATAACAACATACATTTCCCCCCCTCTGTGTAAGCACTTTAAGATAACTACATGTATGTACACGGATCAAATTCCTTAGCTCTGAGGAGGAGAGGACAGAATTACAACTAGTATTCATAGTCAAATGAAATTTTAGTTTTTTATCTGTCATGTCCTATTACCTGAGAAACTGAATATTGAAAAAGCAATAATCTGGGAAAAATGTAGTTTTATTTAGCTATTTTCCTTTACATATTTTTACATTTTTTTAATTTGTTTTTAATTGGAGCATAACTGCTTAACCACGCTGCGTTAAGTTTCTGCCATACAACATAAATCAGCCTCGCCCTCAAGAGGGAAATGTAGTTTTATAACTTAAATTCAGGAATACAGAGAGTGAGGTCAATACTATCTTAATGTTCTAGTTTAAAAATGAAGGTTTTCCTTACTTATGCATTCTCATAACTAACAGACAAAATAAGGAGGGGGCAACAGGCAACTATCGATACCAGACCTTAACTCTTCAGGTTTTTCTCCAGTGTGGGAAAAATAACCTCAGTGATGTTACAGTGGATTAAATTAGCCTAAGACTCTTTCAAAAGTAGTTACTTGGAAAATAATTTTCAAAATGTTAAATAACTCATAAGGAACAAGACCGACGACAAGCTCCTGGGTTTACTCCAGGCAGCTACAGCAGCAGCACGGGCGTGGCAGTTCTCGACCATCAGGTGAGAAGGTGGCCGCTGAGGTTCACCCAGCTCTACACTGCAGGACTGACTTCAACAGATTTAGGCAGCATAACATTTGAGTTGATACATTTATTATACTCACTAAGACACCAGCCTCCTAAATAAAACAAATGTATCTTTATTCTTACCTGAAAAGCATAAAAACTGTAGCAGGCATCAAGAATATTTCATTACATGCAATGAATTTCAGAATATTCTGTTGATTAGCGCTTAATTTATCCAAGAGAGATCTCAGCAGGGGTAAACTATTTGAACCCTTTGCCTTAAAACATAAGAAAACAAGTATTAGAAGTCATGAAAGCATTTTTTGATCACTCAATTATTTTCTTTCCTTAGATAAATGGCATATCTAACATGCAATAACAACCAAAAGACAATTATTTGAAAATGATGATATAAAAATTTACAAACTATACATTTAGGGACAAAAGTTAACATATTTTCCTGCTTTAATGTATTTTCTATCTTTGAAGAATTAAATAGAGAACTTTAAAAAAAGCCCTTTTCATTCACTGATGCTTTATTTTCCTTAAGAAAGATTAGATTATTCCACTAAAAGTGGTGGTGATTTCTCTCAACCATAACAAAATCTGGCTATGCAGAAATATAAAGTATCAGAGATCCTTAGTTAATTAAAGATAGAAATCACAAAGTTCAATTACTGCTGTAACCCAAGAACTATGGAGATAAAGAAAAAGGCCAACACAATGCAAATTTCTGGGTATTTTAATTTAAACTTGAGTGTACATGCAGTCAATCTGCCTGGCACATGGAAGTTATTAGGCTAAACGTTCCGACTCAGGAATAAGAAAATGTTTTAGAAAAGCAGTAGTTTTGAACATCAGTGTAAAGAAATTCAGTACACTCTACTCATCTAGTATGTTAAAATCACTGACAGAACAAGAGACTTCCGACAACTTATCAAATATATTTCAAACTTCAGAAACTCCTCCAGGAACTGGGCAGTGATTTTAGATACAATCCATTAAGACAAAACGTACTATTTTATTGAAACAATAAAAAATTCCAAAATTTTCAAATCACTAATTCAGAGCAAGTCTGTAAGGAACATAGGAACTTTCTGAGACACATGCCCAAATGTCTTAGAACTCAAATTTGTGTCAACTACATGTAAATCCGGGAGTCAAAAGGCAAGGCCAAAAATGTTTTACTTACATCAAGGATCTTTTTTGTGTACGTGGCAGCATGAAGCAAAGAAAATAACAAGACTGGGAAAATACTCACTGAAGAAAATAATTAAGGAAAACATTACAAATTCATCAAGTACTTTGCACAATAGGGTATGTATTATGTTCAAGTATACAGATCTGAAATGGCATCTGCTAAAATGAGTTCAGTGACAGCTTCTGTTTTACTGATACTTTATAAACGGAAGTTTTTTTTTAAATCTGTAAAGAAAGTCATTTTTTTTAAACCCATAGTTCTTATGAATAGTGAAAAAGTTTTTTCACCTATTTCTAGTATATAAAATATTGTGAACATTTGCTAAATTAAACTAAAATCTAGGCTACCTCAAAGTGATAAGTAATATGGCTTTTAACCCCACAATAGTCATTCTGGACAGAATACCTTAGCCATCAAGTAATTATGTACATCAAGTACAACACAGTCTTTGTACTGCTTTCATCAACTTAATATAGCGTAATGGTTTAAAAAGTAGTTCCCAAATTTTCCTCAACTATAGATCTTTAATTCATTTTTTCCTACAAGGACTTCATTATTTTGAGATACTGTTCAATCAAGCTTATAAAAGCTTGACTATAAAGTCAAGCTTTCATGGTTAAGGTATTCTCAGTCTGAGCAAATAAAAGACATTGTATATCTGGTTTATATATATACTCAATTGAGAATCTCATCAGTTTTAATTATAGACATGAGCAAAGAATCGTTATTTTAAGTTTCATTATTTGGCTTTTTGTGATAGCTATTATATACAATTTTCTTTTAGCTTTTTTAAAAAATGGAAATTGCTCAAAATACTCTATTTATCCCAACTTCTGCTAGGTTGATAACAAAAAACCCCCACTTGTCCAAGTTATTTCCATGAAATGACATAGACTGTTAATCATGAATGGCAAAAACACTTGTCCTCAAAACAGTAGTAATTTCTAAAAAATAGTCCATGATATTTTTCTACACCAACTGGAAGCTTGGTGTGAGGGAACTGATGACCACTACGACACAATCTGAGTATTAAATTCATTATAACCGTAACTCATCATCTAGGACCCAAAGGTTCCTAGGTTCCCACTGGCAAGTAAAACACTGGCCCACAGCCGAGTGCTGTGAGAATTCTAACTAACATAAAAGTTCTCCGATTAATATCCTGACCAAATCTTCCCTGTCACTTTTAAGAATTAAATAAAATGTCAATTTCCTGAGAAGAGACCATACATATATAAAAATAGCTTTACACTTTTAACAGAATCCTAAATTCAGAGTCAAGATATCTGGGTCTCATTCTTGGCTCTGACACTAACTTCATTTCCCTAGGCCAAGTTCCGTCTTCTGTTGTATGAATTTGCAGTGATCAAAGCTAGGGGTTTCTAATAAGTCCTATCTCTAACAGTCTATAGTTCAGAAATCCTTGATAAGAGACTCATCATCTTAGCATTCATTGTTAAACTATTTAGAAAATTCAATGGACAAAGCTGCTGCTGCTGCTAAGTCGCTTCAGTCGTGTCCAACTCTGCGACCCCATAGATGGCAGCCCACCAGGCTCCCCCGTCCCTGGGATTCTCCAAGCAAGAACACTGGAGTGGGTTGCCATTTCCTTCTCCAATGCATGAAAGTGAAAAGTGAAAGTGAAGTCGCTTAGTCGTGTCTGACTCTTCATGACCCCACAGACTGCAGCCTACCAGGCTCCTCCGCCCATGGGATTTTCCAGGCAAGAGTACTGGAGTGGGGTGCCATTGCCTTCTCCAAGGGACAAAGAGTATGTAACAGGAAAAGGACAATATATCACCTTCCTAAGAGCAAAGATCACAACATGACTTTGGGCTCACTTTTACTAATGTTAATATCTAACTACTTTAGGAATCAGAGATTAGTATTTCTTGCCAATTAATAGCTTATGTTATTCCCACTACATACTCCCCTCCTAGTAAGAATTTAAAGAACATTAAATCCTTAATCTTCAACATTCCCTAGAGAAGGCATAGCAAATAACTGGACAGAAAAGGCAGAGAGGTTGTCCTCATTGTCAGGAGTCATTTGACAGCATCTCAAGATTCACTCAGTAAAACTGTCCCAGAGGTCATAATTGATGTGTTCAATTTGCTCTACATTAATATCTAGAAAACACAGTTTCTACCATTTCTATTCTTCGCTTCAAAGAAACTTTAAGCTACTAAAGGCAGAAACAAGAATCTCTAAATAATTTTCCATTATATCTCAGAAAAGAAAGAATTTTAATATTGCTGATTGTAAAGAAACTCAATGAATGTGACTGATAAAAGCAGGTCAATCCAATGATATGTCAACAAATGTGCTTATGGCTGCAGTACAAGGATTATCTAGTGAGTTTTACCTACATTACTATTCACTTGCCAATGTGGTATCAGGCGGGTTATTTTAAACTCCTTGAGCCTCAGTATACTTATCAATAATACAATGCTCATAATAGTTTTCTTTAGAATGTTGCAAGGATTAAATACGTCAAGTTCACATACATTGGCAAATAGGTGCTCAAAAAAATTTTCCTTCCATTCTCTTTTCTTTAAGACTTGTGTTAGAGATATATTTTATTTGCTTTCCATTATGTACAGTTTTATCATAAATATTCAAGAACATTTAAGAGCAGCACTTCACAGAATATTTTCCTGAGGGATGATTCAAGGGGAGCTGGGTAGGGGGGTGGACAACCGATTAAAATGATTAAGTTTAGGAAAGACTGGTAACTCTTAGCCTCACAATGCACATTACCATATCAAAGGTCCCACAGTAAAAACTGTTTGACGATGTTAAACCTATTGCTTCCCAAACATCAAACTGCAGAATCTCTTCCCCTCCATTTTAAAATATACCTATTATCCCCACAACACATTTCTGAAATGTATAAACATACAAATTCCAAAAATCCAGAGTCTGTCCTTATTTTCTACTTTGTGCTGTGCTGAGTGGCTCAGTTGTGTCTGACTCTCTTTGACCCCATGGACTGGAGCCTGCCAGGCTCCTCTGTCCACGGGGATTCTCCAGGCAAGAATACTGGAGTGGGTTGCTATGTCATCCTCCAGGGGATCTTCCCAATCAAGGGATCAAACTCAGGTCCCCTGCATTGCAGGCTAATTCTTTACCATCTGGGCCATCAGGGTAGCCCAAGAATACTGCAGTGGGTAGCCTATCCCTTCTCCAGAGGATCTTTCCAACCCAGGAATCGAACCAGCATCTCCTGCACTACAGGCTATTCAAAGCAAATACTAATTTCTTTTTACTTAACTATCTCATTCTCGGCTTAAATATAAGTTATTTCTTGATTAATTCCCTTTTGTTTCTAGCTTATCTTTTCTTAAAGCAAGACATCTGGCATCTTCCCAAGAAGGTGTGAATTAAATGAAAGAAACTTACATATGAAAATAAGTCCTCCATGGGCTTGTTGCTTTGAATCTGAATTTTGCAATATCCATTGCTAACAGAGAAGTTTATAAGATCAAATATAAAAAGTTTAAAATTCCCAATCACCTTTTCAAAATTTGGACTTGACATTTTAGAGTCAGAAACTCTTACACTTAACGTATCTTCTTTCAAATGAAGTGCCAACAAACCAACCAACCCAGGCTTCATGGGACACCCTCACTGCTGAATCCTTCCAGTAGCAAAAAATAATCAAAAGTGATCTCCCTACATTCAGTAGGCAATTTCAGTATCAAAACGGTAAAAAAGGATACTTGTAACAGGGTAGGAATTGACAAAGATGAGTGAATACAACAGGTAGTGGCAGCTGTCCTCCAACAAAGCCTGGGCCAGGAACGCTCTGCTTAACTGGAAGTGCGGCAGTCTCTGGTGCAGCCTCAGGGCGCTAGTGAGAGCATTCGCCAGCAGAGCACGCTGGTAAAAGCTCGCTGCTTCATGCAACCTGTGAATTACAGAGGAGAGATCATCAGGAGATGTAAACAGCTACCATACCTCTTCCTCCTTTGTGAATTGCATCATAATTGCACAACACCTAATAGCTAAATCTATTACTTAATAGAAAAAAAAAGTATGTGACTCATCTGAAGCTTTTTAGAAGCATCATTGTATACATATACCCAACTGAACATCCATTTCTACTGAAGTATAACTGATGCGCAATATCCTACTGCATTTTCTAAAGCAGCCACTCTTCCTCTTAAACACTCAAAACAGCGAAAAAACATGACCTCATCCCCACATTCATTTTCTCTCAGATTTTCAATGTGGTGTTACTTTTCACAAAGCACATAAAATATACCTCCTGTTGGTACTATTACTAGAATATTAGTACCTTTAAGGGTGAGACATCTGTTTTATTATTTATCAAACCCCTGGCTGTTTAACAAGGTATTCCAGAAAAAAATGACTGAACAGGTGACTACCAACGGCAGAAACACCGTAATACGCACCCAAGCAGAGGCAGAACGAACAGAGCCGAGCAGTAAACTGTGAACAAGCGAGAAAGCCACATCGCTGTGTCCAGTTTGTTGGCCATCATGAATTGCTGAATTTAAAAGGAAAAATACTGTAGGTAAATGAAACTTGCAAATTATGTTCTCAAGGATGACTATTTTGCAATGTTATTCCTATTCAAAATGTCTCAACGCTCCTGTAGCAACTGTTTTTCTAGGCATAACTCTCAGCGCAATTGTTTCTTCATCAGTGAGTTTCTTCCTTCTGAAAGCTCCCTGACAAGTCTTTCACTGATTTCTGTGGCCCGAGATTAACCATCCACATATCACTTTCTTCTCCACTTTTTCTTCATTCTTTCTTTTCTTTTGCTGCATTTTGCTAAAAGATGTGTCCATCACACAAATTCAGTAACTTAAAATTGATTTTCTCAAACTGTATTTCATAGTCAAATTCTCAAGTGGCTTTTACAATTTTTGATAGAATCTACATAAACAATTTTTACATCAAGACCCAACATAAACATGTGAGTATATAAAATAAAAATTTCACAAAAACAACACTTACTTTTACTATGTGTGATGGATTCTGCTATTTTGTATTCTATTTAATGTTTTAGAAACAATGTTTACACAAAAAGGATTTCAAACCTAATAGGTTTTAACCTGGAGTCTCAAACACTGCTGGAAGCAATCTAACTTTAATTCTCTTTCGAAAGAAGATATAAAAAACTTTGGGGAAAAAATGCAAGTGTATTTTAAAATTCAAGGATGTTTTTAATTTTATTGCAGGCTTTCTAAGAGTATGCAGGTAATTTCAGATACATGCCTCTGGGTTTATTCTATCCAAACCTACTACGTGTTACTCTTGTAAATTTAAATGTTCACCAGTAAGTCAAGTGAAAAGATGAATCCAGCTTACAGTGCTCAGTTTCTCTACAAATATTCAGACTCTACGCAATTGTCTGAAATTTAATTTTAGAACATTATGCATGTGCATTTTTTACTACACAGTTAAAAAAAAGATCTAAGAAAATGTATTGGTTTACATTTTAAGAGTGAACTGACTATGACAAATAATTCAGGCAAAAAATATCAATGAATCTTTGGGTGAAAAACATATTGAGGTGAAAAATTATTCACATAATCTTAAAGTATCATGACACAGAATACTTTTTATTCACAAAGAGAGTAAGTTATCCTTACAATAGAGAAATCTGGTGGACACCACCAAAGCCAAATGACCAAACTCCAGTGATGGGATAAATCAACATAAAATGCTTCCTGATATATATATGAAATGCCCTGAGAAGAATGAAATCTCTTTTATTTACTATTTCTACCAAGCATTTAACCTGAATCTAGTGGGGGGAGCGGGGGAGACAAAAAATTAGACAATTCCAATTTAAGGAGCATTCTGCAAAATAACAGGTCTGGACTCTGGTAAGACAAAAATGGTAAGAGAAGAACAAAGGAATTATTCCAGACTAAAAGGGACCAAAGGCCAGTAAACACATTGCAAGCTTTTGACTGAGTTTGGATAAGGAAGCAATTTAAAGGACAATTGAGGAAATTTGAATATGAATTGTACATTAGGTGGTAACAAGTAGCAACGTTAAATTTGCAAAATGAACTACAAAAATTTTTGAATTAACTGCATTGTGGGCTACACAAAAATATTCTACATAAGTACTACATTATGGTACATTATGTACATTAGTACAAAAGTACTAATTATAATGACGCATGTAACTCTGAAATGGTTCAGCAAAATAAAAAGGTGTGCACAGAGAAGAGATGCTGCAAATTTTTTTCAAAAAAGTGATTCGCTGAATTCACATGCCTAGTGTTTAAGTACAATTATGCTTCTGGTACAAAAAAAAAAAAAAGACAGTAAGCAGCTGATATGCATCCTAGGAATAAAAGTTTACATAAGCTTAATATTTCTCTTCGTAAAATGACGAAGGGGGAAAAGAGAGAAAACCGCTCTTTCTTTTGCTTAAAAAGGGGCAGACGTGCTCTCTGCCAGCACGCATGTGCGGAATGAGGCGTGTGTCACAGCACAATCTCAGGTCGCATCTTCAACCGTGGGACCTAGGACAGAGACCGACGGGTGGGAAGAGACGAGAAGGCCCGCTCCTCTGTCCTCGGCATGCAGGTGGGCATACAGGTGAGGGCCACTGCTGGAGGCCCGCCTGTTGTCGCTGCCGAAAGGGAAACTTTAGCTCCGTCTAACGTCTTAGCTCACGATCGACTCTCTCCCCACCCCCACCCGAGTCACTAATCCCAGTCCCGAAAGCAATGAGCCGGTGGAACGCCCGGGACCCAACTTCCAACACTCCCAGCTCGTTCCTAACTTGCAAATTAAGCCAAACGATCCTGTCCGTTCACTTACCACTGCGCCCGCCCCTTGGGGGCCGTTGGGGGCCGTATCCGCCATGGGGGCGCTCACACTAGCGTCTGAGACGCTGCACTCGGGGAGGGAAAAAAGAAGGAAGGTCAGCGCCGGGGCCGCAACTCCGGGAACCGGCTTCCCTGTTCTCTGCGCGAGCTCCCGAACCTCCACAGAGCAAAGCTCTCGCCGCTTCAGTGCAGCGGACTGTCCCAAGGGCAGCCGCAACGGCCGGGCAATAGCCGCTTGGCACAGGCCAAGAGCAAAGCTGGGTTTCTAGAAAGACCGAGACGAAGGCGGAGCTTCGGAACAGGGCCCAGCAGGACCGACCTAACGCCACCGGCTCCAGGTTATTGCCGAACCCGGAAGTGCTCGCTTTGCTTCCGTGGGGAAGAGACGGTGACGCAGGAGGGACAGCGGCGCGGTGCCCCGAGGCATGACGGGAAGTGTCGTTTTTCTTGCTTTGCCTTCCCGTTTCGTGCGCGCCCATTGCTCTGTAAGCTAAGAAGCCGGGCAGCCGAAGCAGCTTTTCTCTCATCGTCCAGTCACAGCTGGTCCACTCTATCCGTGGCCAAACCGCAAAGGCTCTCTACTCCCTGACACAGAAGCCTCGGAAATGTTTTCTTTGCCGTTTTCTTTCAGAAGCCCACGAAGCTCTTTGATGCTACCTCTAAAATGAGTTAGTTCAACAAGCACTTAAATGAGAGCTGCTATGTGACAGGCTCCGAACTTGGCAAGGAATATTTCAAAGATGGTTATGACACAGGCTGCGGGAGAGAGAGGAGAAACGGCAGTCATAGCCCAGTGCTTTCTGTAATGCGTGCAGAGGCGGAGGTCGGAATCAGAGGGGTCCCGGAAGCGTTCCCAGAAAACCTAATTCTGGCGCAAAGTTAAATGGGGAAGGGGAATGCAGACAGCAACAGAACGTGCATGAAGCAACTGTCAGTTCAGTATAACCACAAAGATCACTCTGGAAACAGGATAAGGGGATGATCAGAGGGGGCAAACCCATAAGCCCACCGGGGGCAGGCTTCCCTGGTGGTCCAGTGGTCAAGAGTCCTTCTTGCAATGCAGGGGACGCAGGTTTGATCCCTGGCCTGAGAAGATCCCAGGAGCAAGTGGGCAGCTAAGCCTGTGCCCTGCAACCCCTGAGCCGGAGCGCAGCAACTACGGAAGCCCTCCTGCCCTAAAACCTGTGCTCAACAAGGGAAGCCACTGCAGTGAGAAGCACGTGAATCGCGGCCACAGACTAGGCCCTGCTCACCGCAACTAGAGAAAGCCCATACCGCCAGCAGCGATGAAGACTCAGCACAGCCAAAAATAAATCAATAAATAAACATTTTAAAACACCAGGGACTTGCGGACTTCCCTGCTGGTCCAGTGGGCAAGACTCTGAGCTTCAAGTGCAGGAGGCCTGGGTTCAATCCCTGGTGGGAGAGCTAGATCCCACAGGCCACAGTTAATGGTTCTTATGCCACAAATAATGATCCTGCATGCCTCAAATAAGACCCAGCACAGCCAAAGACATAACACACACACACACACACACACACACACACACAAAATCCAGGGGCTTTATAGGGAGGCCATTGCATATACAAGGGGAAAAGTGATGGGTTTCTGAACCAAAGCAGTGTTGCGGGGGAAGAGAAAAGGAAAGATGATTTGAAGAGGCTATTCAAGATTGGTGGCTAACTAGGTTTGAGTAGGCTGGAGAGGGAAGGTCATCTTCCAAGACCTAGAGAAGAGCTGTAGAGAAGGAAGACTTGGAAGATCTGGAGACTGAGAATAAAAACCTGAGGGTTTTGGAAGGAGGAAGCTGACTAGAGATACACAGGCAGCTGGTACCACACTTGAAAAGCATGACTCCTTTTTTTTTTTCCTGGCTTGCGGAATCTTCGTTCCCTGCCTTGCTAGGCCTGCTGCTCCAGTTGTGTCCAACTCTCTGCTGCCCTTTGGAGTGTGGCCCTCCAGGCTCCTCTGTACATGGGATTCTCCAGGCGAGAATACTGGAGTAGCTTGCCATTTCCTACTGCAGGGGATCTTCCCAACTCAGGGATCAAACCTACGTCTCTTGTGTCTCCTGCATTGGCAGGCAGATTCTTTACTACTGTAGGCAACTGGGAAGCCCTTAGTTCCCTGACCAGGGATCAAATCCATGTCGGTGGTCGTGAAAGTGCAGAGTCCTAACCACTGGGCAGCCAGGGAAGTCCCAATATATTCCTATTCTATTGGAGAATTTATTTGATTCTCTTTTGTATTATAACCTGATAATTTTATATTCTTATCAAAGGTCTTACATTTCAGAAAGGAAACATGAGAACATGGAAAGTAGAAGAAGGTAGAGGACTTTCAGTGAATGGCCTTATACACTGTATTTATAATTTATTTATCTATTTTTAAACATTATTGGTTTTTTTGGCCCCACCCGGTGAGATGTGGGATCTTAGTTTTCTGACCAGGGATCAAACTGGGACCCCCCCCTGCAGTGAAAGCACAGATTCTTAACCACCGGACTGTCAGGGAAATCCCTGTATTTATGATTATAAAAAAATATTCAATTTAAAATGGCCATAAAATAATACTAATGTGGAATTAGTCCACTAATGGACTAATGTCCACTAATAATAGAAAGACCCATCAGTGAATGCTAAAACCATTGAGAGAAATGTTGATGGCACAGTATTGACACAATTCTAAAGTATCACTCCAGAGATTTGTAGTTTAAAAAAAATGAATCTTTTCCATGGAGAAACATGCCAATTGAGCCTTAATCAAGAGATCAAATTTAGCACCATAAATATACTGGGTTATCCTGACACTGTCTCCTGATGTGACATAATATTTACAATATTCTCTAAAGAAATTCTTGGCAGATTATTTACTCAAAATTCAATCCATCCCATCTAGACCTAACTTCCAGGCTACAGAAAATGTAACGAGACAGAGTAACAACTTAAACAACAGCAGGAGACAAAAATCAAAATGCAGTTTTGATTTCTACAAAATAACTGGCCAGGATCCTTCAGAAAATAAGTATCATTACAAAAGGTGAAAGAACCATTCCAAATTAAAAGCATGTACAAAGTCATAGTAGGGCTTCCCAGGTGGCTCTGGTGGTAAAGAATCTGCCTGCCAATGCAAGAGATGCAAGAGACACAGGTTTGATCCCTGGGTGGGGAAGATGCCCTGGAGCAGGAAATGGCAACCCACTCCAGTATTCCTGCCTGGAAAATTCCATGGACAGAGGATCCCGGGGGGGCTACAGTCCACAGGGTCACGAAGAGTCAGATACGACTGAGCACACTCAAGCATACACACATGCAAAGTCATAACAGCCAAGGGCATGGTTTGATTGTCTAGGTTCTGGGTTGGGAGAGAGCAATAAAAGAAACTTGGGGACAATTATAAAGTTTGGACACTCGATTACAGAGTGAATATTAGATGACATTATGTGACTGTTGTTAATTTTTTTGAGGGATATGTGATTTAGAGGTAAAGTTTCAGAATGTCTGTAACTTATATTCAAAAGTGTCAGCAAAAAAAAAAAAAATTGATGGACAGATAGAACAAAAGCAAATGCAGCAAAATGTTAATAATTGCTCAGTAAAGATGGAAGAGTATTGTATTATTCTCTGATTTCATCTGCGTTAAAATTTTCCACATTAAAAAGCTTGGAAGAAAATAAAAGGAATTTTGTTATAGCAATGTAATGCCTTCTGAGTTTTAGTATGCCCAAAATCGTATGGTAATTTATTATCAGGTATTATATATAATATTCAGTCAACTGACAACTCAGTTTGTTTTTCCAGGGATATTGAAAATAAACAATTGAAAGCGAACAGCAGCAGGACATGTCACTTTGGCATAAGGGTTATTTTAGGCTGAAGGCAATTGAGAAGCAGCAATTGAGAATCTCTTCTCCCCTCCATTTGCCTAAAAACAGAACATAAATTTGTGAAGTTCTGCCTCCTCCTCTCTCTACCACGAAGAACAAAAGTTACCGGCATCAGCACAGACATGGCACCAAAGCAATCTATGTAACAGACTTTACTAACCAGCCCTCCTTTTCCACTGGTTCCTCTATATAGCTGCCTTCCCACAATTTGCCACTCTAGAAACCCAAAAGTCCTTTTCCTTTGTCTTGTCACTTTCTGTTAAGATGCTGCATATGCCAGAGTTTTAACCACCCACTTTGAGTTACTACCACGTGCGTGAATCATGCACGTTAGAAACTTTCCAGGTTAATAAACTTTGATTTTCTCTTGTTACTCTTTTTGTCCATCTAGTTTACAGGACCGCAGCCAGTGAAACTAAGGAGGGTTAGGGGAAAACTTTTTTCCTCCCATACAAAAGTCACTGAGATTGCAAAAGGAGTTGTTTACATGGTTATTGAGTCAAATTTTTTCCTAAACTCTAGCCTGGTATTTTAAATTGTCTCTTTGTTCAGTGCCCTAGAAAATTTGACAGCTACTAAGACTCAGAAGATTGAGTAAGGTGCCTTTCTTACAGAAAGAAAAAGAGGTTGGCAAAGAACTAGTGTGACGTGTTCTCAGAGAGATAACTTTTATATCCTTATCAAAGGTCTTACATTTGAGAAAGGAAACTTGAGAAAATGGGAAGTAGAAGAAGGTGGAGGAATTTTGGTGAATAGCCTTGTGCACTTATTTATGATTTACTGTTTATTTAATTTTAAACTTTTTTTTTGGTCACACCTGGTGGCATGCCAGATCTTAGTTTTCTGACCAGGGATGAAACTGGCACCACCTGCAGTGGAGTTTATGGTTTGGTCAATTTCATTAAAATGATCAGTGCCAGCAGATCTTTCAGAAAACCTTTTCTTTACTCCCGGGAGTCCATGTGTCACAGAAGTTAATCTCTTGCCATATTTACTTTATATATTTTCTTCTTTATAAAGCAATACATATACAGTTGTAAATCATCCCCATCCCATTATCCCAGTTACCCAGAGCTACCTCTTCACGGAAGTTACTGCTGTATTCTTTCTGTTCATGTTTTTATTATTTTATTACATACATACTTATTACCTAGGTACATGGAGAATAAACAATATACAGTACAGCTTTAGCATTTTTAATAGATGGTACCATACTTCATGAATCCTCTTGGAACCTCCTTTTTTCAGTGTTTAAGCTATGTCCACGTTAGTATACCTAGGCTCAGTTTATTTATTCTAGTGATAAGTACTATATCTTATAGTACTTTTTTATTTTTGAATTGCCAAAATTAATCTTAATGATGAACATTTAGTTTTTCACTTTTAAAATCATTTCTACAGTGAATAGTTTTGAGCATGTGTCTAGAGTAAATATTTGACTTGGAATGGGTAAGCCATAGGGCTTCTTCAAACTTGCACATTAAAATAGTTGCAAATTTACTCCCCCAGGTGGCTGTACTTAGTATATGAGAAAATTCTTAATCTCTGGCAGCACTTGTTATTTTCAATTCTCACTGAGCTTATATGTGTGAAATGGCATATCATTGTCTTTTTTGCATTACATATCATTTGCATTTTCATAAGTAGCCATGAGGTTGAGCATCTTTTCACAACTTTATTGGCCATTCAGGAGTCTTCTCTTTTTTTTGCCTCTCTTTCTATTGTGTTGTCTTTTATTATTTGTCAATTCAGTTCAGTTGCTCAGTAGTGTCCGACTCTTTGCGACCCCATGGATTGCAGCATGCCAGGCTTCCCTGTCCATCATCAACTCCCGGAGCCTACTCAAACTCATGTCCATTGCGTCAGTGATGCCATCCAACCTTCTCATCCTCTGTCGCCTCCTTCTCCTCTGGCCTTCAATCTTTCCCAGCATCAGGGTATTTTCCAATGAGTCAGATCTTCAAATCAGGTGGCCAAAGTACTGGAGTTTCAGCATCAGTCCTTCCAATGAATATTCAGGACTGATTTCCTTTAAAATGGACTGGTTGGATCTCCTTGCAGTCCAAGGGACTCTCAAGAGTCTTCTCCAACACCACAGTTCAAAAGCATCAATTCTTTGGTGCTCAGCTTTCTTTATGGTCCGACTCTCACATCCATATATGACTATTGGAAAAGCCAAAGCCTTGCCTAGACGGACCTTATTGGTAAAGTAATGTCTCTGTTTTTTAATATGCTGTCTAGGTTGGTCATAACTTTCCTTCCAAGGAGTAAGCGTCTTTTACTTTCATGGCTGAAATCACTATCTGCAGTGATTTGGGGCCCCCCAAAAATAGTCTCTCACTGTTTCCATTGTTTCCCCATCTATTTGCCATGAAGTGATGGGACCAGATGCCATGATCTTAGTTTTCTGAATGTTGAGCTTTAAGCCAACTTTTTTACTCTCCTCTTTCACTTTCATCAAGAGGCTCTTTAGTTCTTCACTTTCTGCCATAGGGATGGTGTCATCTGCATATCTGAGGTTATTGATATTTGTCCTGGCAATCTTGATTCTGGCTTGTGCTTCATCCAGCTTGGCATTTCTCATGATGTACTCTGCATGTAAGTTAAATAAGCAGGGTGACAATATACAGCCTTGACATACTCCTTTCCTGATTTGGAACCAGTATGTTGTTCCATGTCCAGTTCTGTCTGTTGCTTCCTGACCTGCATACAGATTTCTCAGGAGGCAGGTCAGGTGGTCTGGTATTCCCATCTCTTGAAGAATTTTCCACAGCTTGTTGTGATCCACACAGTCAAAGGCTTTGGTGTAGTCAGTAAAGCAAAAGTAGATGTTTTTCTGGAACGCTCTTGCTTTTTCGATGATCCAACGGATGTTGGCAATTTGATCTCTGATTCCTCTGCCTTTTCTAAATCCAGCTTGAACATCTGGAAGTTTCTCGGTTCATGTATTGCTGAAGCCTGGCTTGGAGAATTTTGAGCATTACTTTACTAACGTGTGAGATGGGTGCAATTGTGCAGTAGTTTGAACAATAATATCTTTGGCATTGCCTTTCTTTGGGATTGGAATGAAAACTGACCTTTTCCAGTCCTGTGGCCACTGCTGAGTTTTCCAAATTAGTTGGCATATTGAGTGCAGCACTTTCACTCATCATCTTTTAGGATTTGAAATAGCCCAACTGGAATTCCATCACCTCCACTAGTTTTATTCGTAGTGATGCGCCCTAGGCCCACTTGACTTTGCATTCCAGGATGTCTGGCTCTAGGTTATCTGGGTCATGAAGATCTTTTTTGTACAGTTCTGTGTATTCTTGCCACCTCTTCTTAATATATTCTGCTTCTGTTAGGTCCATACCATTTCTGTCCTTTATTGTGCCCATCTTTGCATGAAATGTTCCCTTGGTGTGTCTAATTTTTTGGAAGAGATCTCCAGTCTTTCCCATTCTGTTGTTTTCCTCTATTTCATTGCATTGATCACTGAGGAGGGCTTTCTTTTCTCTCTTTGCTATTCTTTGGAACTCTGCATTCAAATGGGTAAACTTTCCCTTTTCTCCTTTGCCTGTAGCTTCTCTTCTTTTCTCAGCTATCTGTAAGGCCTCCTCAGACAACCATTTTGCCTTTTTCATTTCTTTTTCTTGTCGATGGTCTTGACCACTGCCTCCTGTACAATGTCACAAACCTCCATCCATAGTTCATCAGGCACTCTATCAGATCTAACCCCCTGAACCTATTTGTCACTTTCACTGTATAATCATAAAGAATTTGATTTAGGTCATACCTAAATGGTCTAGTAGTTTCCCCTACTTTCTCAAATTTAAGTCTGAGTTTGGCAATAAGGTGTTCATGATCTGAACCACAGTCAGCTCCCCATCTTGTTTTCGCTGACTGTATAGAGCTTCTCCATCTTTGGCTACAAAGAATATAATCAATCTGATTTCAGTATTGACCATCTGGTGATATCCATGTGTAGAGTTTTCTTTTGTGTTGTTGGAAGAGGGTGTTTGCTGTGACCAGTGAGTTCTCTTGGCAAAACTCTGTTAGTCTTTGACCTGCTTTGCTTTGTACTCCAAGGCCAAATTTGCCTGTTACTCCAGGTATCTCTTGACTTCCTACTTTTGCATTCCACTCCCCTATAATGGAGTGGACATCTCTTTTGGTGTTAGTTCTAGAAGGTCTTGTAGGTCTTCATAAACCCGTTCAACTTCAGCTTCTTCAGCATTACTGGTCGGGGCATAGGCTTGGATTACTGTGATATTGAATGGTTTGCCTTGGAAACAAACAGATCATTCTGTCATTTTTGAGACTGCATCTAAGTACTGCATTTTGGACTCTATTGTTTTTATTAATATCCATTATTATTTATTGTTTGAATTTTGAAAATACATGTATAAATGTTAAAATTATGTTTTGATAAGTAGTCCTTTGTTATGAGTTGGAAGTTTTCTGCTCCCTTTTAAAGCTGAATCAAAATATTAAGTGAATACATGGGGCACAGATGGAGAAACAGGCTGTCCCACAAACCTAGAGACTGCCAGGCTCGGGTCTGTGAAGCTGCTCACTTAAGATAAATGAAAAGGGGGCACACACCAGGTTGCTATACAAATCTTGTTGATTTGTGAAAGATGATATTCCCCATCAACACTCTTTCTATAGGTTGACTTTGTTTTCTTGACTGAATCAACTTAGTCATATTATTCTGAGAACTGAGCTATTTTGATTTCAATCTCTTTGCTTCTTCTACATTCTCAGATGTGCTAAAAATAGACTAAAAAGGACCGCAGATGTAGGCCTACAAGGGAGGTTCTTGAAAGATTTCAAAGAAGAACAAAAGTGTTTTCAATACATAAAAATAAGGGGGTAACTGCCTTTCTCACAAATGCCACTCACTTTTAGTGACAGTAGGTTTTCTTTTTGTTGCCCGTCCCTAGAGCATAAGCCTCTGAAAGGCAGAGTGTATTTTCTCCATTTCTGTGTCATTCTCCCAGACTTCACACAAGGTATGGATGCTGACGTGGATCCCAGAAGAGTGTTTCAGGAACTTCAGGGACAGCATAAAATGTACTGAGGTTGTAATGGGAGAAGTTGAAGCCACTTTGTCAAGACATTTGTTTTGTGTAAGAGCTTTTGTGGTTAGTGTTAACTATTGAATGCCATGACATCTATCATTTTTCCTCTGTGGGAAGAAAACTGTGAAAATAAAGCTATTGTGAATAGTTTTATGATTTGTGTTATGTTTAATGTATGAATGATATTTAACCCCCTTTGTTTTTTTTTTTAATTAATTTTTTTTTTTTTTTTTTTGGCTCTCTGGTTCTTCGTGGCTGCACAGGCTTTCTCTGCCCGAGGTACATGGTCGCCAGAGTGCACGGGCTCAGTACTCACGACACGGGGCTGCATTGCCCCCAGCACGTGGCATCTTCCCACACTAAGAATCGAACCCAAGTCCCCTGCATTGGCAGGTGGATTCTTAATTGGAGGATCACAGGGAAGTCCTGGTTTTGTTTTCTAACCATTGGAGATTGTCTTTTCCCCTATAGTGCTATGCTGTGTTTAATCCCTGGGTTGTGTCTGACTCTGCGACCCCATGGATGGTAGCCAGCCAGACTCCTCTGTCCATGGGATTCTCCAGGCAAGAATGCTGGAGTGGGTTGCCATGCCTTCCTCCAGGGGATCTTCCCGACCCAGGGATCGAATCCAGGTCTCCCGCATTGCAGGCGGATTCTTTACTGTCTGAGCCAGCAGGGAAACCCAAGAAAACTGGAGTGGGTAGCCTATCCCTTCTCCAGGGGAACTTCCCGACTCAGGAATCAAATTGGGATCTCCTGCATTGCACGTGGATTCTTAACCAGCTGAGCTATCAGGGAAGCCCTTTTTTCCCTAGTGTAGTCATTTACTTTCTTCTTTGATTAGTCTGTTTCATAATGTTAATTAAATAAGAAGGCCATGAGACCAAGGTGGTTCTAATACCTTATTAACCTACTAAGTAAACCAAAACCTAAGCCTATTAATACCTCAAGGTTAAGAAATCAAAACCTAAGGACAACCAATTGCAAACAGCCAACTGAGCTTTTCCAGATAAAGCAAATATTTAAGCTATAGCCAACAAAATAGCTTTATTGCTTTGCTTCTGCCTTTTCTTTTCTCTATAAAAGCCTTTCCCCTAACTCCTGTCAGTGGAACTACTACTAATTCTGGTTTGGTAGTGATTATAATTGACTCTTGCTCAAATACACTGTTAACATTTTCAATGTACCTCAGTAGTGAGTTAACTTCCCATATCTACATGGTTTTCTTAGTCAGGACTGTCTTGATTGCAAGTAACAGAAATTAAACCCAAACAGGTTTCAAGGGGAAAAGAGACAAAATGGCTACACTGAAGAGACCAGAGGTAAATGATCTTGTAACAGGCATGATAGGAGTACAAATGATATCAAAGGAGTCTGTGTTCTGGTTTCTGCTTCCCTCTGAGCTGACTTCTTTGCCGAACTGATCCTTCCTTAACTCCTAATCATATTCCACCAGGTTAGCAAGACCAGCCCATAGAAAGTGCTTCTTGCCTGGTACTTTTACATAATGGTCCAAACTTGATTCTCAATGGGTCAAGTCTGGTCCCGTAAATTCTTAAGCCAATTGGCCAGGCTTGGGTCATTCACCCACACGTGTTCAAATGGAGTGGTAAGAGGAATATGTGTGGAATCAGCCTCATCTGAAACACTAAGTGTGTTGCTATGAAAGGAATGAGGTATGGATGCCAAGAAAGCAAAAACAATATAATTCTGCTTCAATCATAATTTTTTTAGCTGATGCTTTATGTACATATATATATATATATATGTATATATATATATATATATATATTTTTTTTTCCAAAATCCCTTTCAATCAGTTTCTACTTGATAAGAATTTTCCATGGGATGAGGGTCAAGTCCTAAGTGTTACCCAGCTTACTTTAATTGAGAAAAAGAAAATTCTGCTGTAACACAAACTCTGTAGCTGAAGCAGTTGGCCACCAAGAGGCCATTACTCCTTTTGGCTAGAAATTGGCTGATGGAGCAAGAATTGATTCCAGAATTATTGATGATTTGGCTCTCCCCAGTTTTCAAGGGGGAGTCTACTGAACCATCAAGTCATCAATTTGCTCATTTCTGCTGCCATCAGTGATTAATGATCCTGTGGTTGCATAGGGCATTTTTGCAGTTGCTAAGTGCTGAGTCATTTATCTCATTAGGAATATATTCCCACTTTTATTTGCTGCCCCAAAGTAGTTCCATAAGCTCTGCAGCTATAGTGTGAGTATCAGGTCTTAATTTGTGTGTGTGTGTGTGTATGTGCCTGTCTTCATCTTTGACTAAGCTATTTTTAAGCTCTGTAAATTGTAGATAGTTGATAAGTAATGCAATCAGCAATACTTATTTTTTAGTTTTCTGTTGTTGCTTTAAGAAATTTCCACTGCTATGGCTCCTTAAACTTTGCAAATTTGCAGTCATACAGTTCTAGAGAAATCCCACATAGGTTTCCCTGGGCTAAAATGAAGATATCTGTAGGGCTTTATTCCCTTCTGGAGGCTGTAGGGGGAAATTTATTTCCTTTATTTTCCTAGCTTTTAAAGCCCACTCTATTTTTGGCTTCTTGATCTTCTTTTTCCCACCTTCAAAGCCAGCAAGCAATGTTGCAGTTTTTCTGAGCATCTTTATGTGGTTAACAGTGCCCCCAAGGCTATTCCCTCCAGTATTCTGGCCTAGAGAATTCCATGGACTGTATAGACCATGGGGTCACAAAGAGTCGGACATTATTGAGCTACTTTCACTTTCTTTCTGTTTTGCTTACCCTCTTCCACTTTTAAGAACCCTTGTGATTACATTGGGCCTACTTGGATAATCCAGGATACTCTCTCTGTACTAAAATCAGCTGGTTAGCAATCTTAATTCTGTCTGCAGACTTAATTCCACTTCACCACTGTACCTATTTACATGTTCTAAGGACATCTGTGGCTCTGTGGACATCTTGGAGGTAGGGGGAGGAAAGCATAATATTATACCTTTCACACCCTCAAACACGTAAATATTTTGCCTAGTGGAGATGGAATTGTCTTCTCTACATGGTGATAAAGGTCCGTATTGTCAAAGCTATGGTTTTTTCAGTAGTCATGTATGGATGTGAGAGTTGGACCATAAAGAAAGCTGAGCACCGAAGAATTGATGCTTTTGAACTGTAGTGTTGGAGAAGACTCTTGAGAATCCCCTGGACTACAAGGAGACCAAACCAGTCTATCCTAAAGGAAATCAGTTCTGAATATGCATTGGAAGGACTGATGCTGAAGCTGAAGCGCCAACACCTTGGCCACCTGATGCGAAGAACTGACTCCTTAGAAAAGACTCTGATGCTGGGAGAGACTGAAGGCAGGAGGAGAAGGGGACGACAGAGGATGAGATGGTTGGATGGCATCACTGGCTCGATGGACATGAGTTTGAGTGAGCTCCAGGAGTTGGTGATGGACACAGAGGCCTGGCGTGCTGCAGTCCGTGGGGTCACAAAGAGTCAGACACAACTGAGTGACTGAACAGCCACCTATATATGAAACCATGCAGCTCAATGGGACTCCAATCCATCCAAAACCCACACTGGGACTTGAACCCACGTTCTTTTAACTAAAATCACACACCTGGTCTCAGGACTTAATGAGACTAGGTTCTTCATATCTCACTGCAGAAAGAATTCAGGGAGAGACAACGTGACAGATAGGACGGACATTTACTTAGAGAGAAACACCCTTCACAGATAGAATGTGGGCCATCTCAGAAGACGAGAGCGGCCCCAGGGCGTGGGGTTGACAGCTCTTACAAGGGTGGGTAATTCCATAGCCTAATAGGTGGGAGGAGAATTCCAGCTATTTTGGGGAAGGGGCGGGGATTTCCAGGAATTGGGTCACCGCCCACTTTTTGAACTTCAAGGTCAGCCTTGAAGCTGTCATGGCACCTGTGGGTGTGGCTTGCTAATGTGTAACAAAGAGTTTACTGAGGCTCAAGGTCTACCATCTTGGACCTATTCAGTTCCAATCAGTTTGTGCTGTGTCCTTGGGCTGTTATTCTTTTACGGTTGTGCTCTGCCCCCTTCCTCCTGCGTCTTACATACTGCCGGGCTGCACCCCCTCAGGCTTCCAAGCCCTGCACTTGCCCAGCTTCATGACTGAGGAGTAGCCAGGAGTCAGCGACAGAGACGTCAATGGTTTAACGGATAGGGGGATTTTACCTGTTGGAAACGAGGTGCTGGAGCAAGACCCCCACCACCGACGATGGGCAGGGGGTGGGGGGTTGTGGGGTGGGGCTGATCCCTGTCACGGTGGGAGTTGACATTAGGTTGGTTCATCGGTCGGAGAAGGCAATGGCACCCCACTCCAGTACTCTTGCCTGGAAAATCCCATGGATGGAGAAGCCTGGTGGGCTGCAGTCCATGGGGTCGCTAAGAGTAGGACACGACTGAGTGGCTTCCCTTTCACTTTTCTCTTTCATGCATTGGAGAAGGGAACGGCAACCCACTCCAGTGTTCTTGCCTGGAGAATCCCAGGGACGGGGGAGCCTGGTGGGCTGCCGTCTATGGGGTCGCACAGGGTCGGACACGACTGAAGCGACTTAGCTTAGCTTGGCTTAGCTTGGTTCATCGGTTACCAGGGAAACTAGCAAAAAGGAACACCCTTCACCGTCCCTTTGATATGCTAGCTTGGTAGCTAAACTTAGAAGAATCCTTTGCTGGGGCCTGAGGCAAGTATGTAGGGAGGTGAGTCAGGTGAGCAGGGTGTAGGTGAAGCAGGCACTGGTCAAGCCTGGGATGTATCGAAAGCAAGAGGAGAGCCATTGTGGGTGGTCTGATCATACATACACTCAAGATGTGTTCTAGGGCTTTAGAAAATGAGGATATCTACTACTCTCTTCTGTCATTTATAAATTTCATCACGGGCAGGAGATGGACCCGGCTGGGACTGTATTAGTTCAAAGTCAAAGGTCAGGTTACTTACCCCTACATTTGAAAATCATATTTGTATCACAGTCAATTCAAGAGAATTGTTTCAGATTATCTACTCATTACCCTAGCTGGATCCCAGAAGTTTTACAATCTACATCTTAAAGAGAAAACTGATAATTAGCTAACCACCCTACCTCTAGTCATTGAGCCACAAATAATGTTTTGGGCAAGACTAGATGAAAATTTTAAACATTTCTACATAGGAGAGTAAAATATCCATTACTCTTCACAGGATGTTGGGGAGTTCTCTGTTCTGCAATTACCCTAGCTCTATTTTCTTTCACCTCAAGCTCCTAAACTCACCTTGACATGGTAAGTTGCTCAAGTTTTACCCTACCTATTGAAACACAGCATCTTAATAGATCAAAATTTCCAGTAGTCTAGAAGGAACAAGGAAAATACAAGACAGTAAATTCAATGTATCTTTATTCATCTGAAAATTAATAAAAGGAAACGTCACTGAAATGGAATCAGGAGTCCAGAAGGGGGAGCTCTCATACACACTCCACTCAACAGGATGCCCCAGTAGGAAGCGATGTACTTTCCATCTCCAGCAGAATGTGACGCTGCTCTACCGCCATCATTCAGAGGAAGAAAGATACTCTCCTCGCCTGGCAATAGCTCAGCCGTGAGATGACACTGTGCCTCCAACTCCCAGTCTCCCGCAGTGGACTTTTTGTTTATGACAGCCCCTCCAACCTCTCCTTCTCTGTGAGTTTCCCCTTCCTTTGTTTTAAAGGGCTTGCATGCGGTTCACTGTAGTTGCATGTCCCCAGTAACAATTCTTCGCTGCTCCTGCATAAACCCATTTTGCTGGTGAAATAACTGACTGTTTTATTGTTTTAGGCTAACATTACCACTCCGAATCCTTTGCATTTGATACTTATCACGGAGGAACTGTGGTCTAATTATAACAAATTTTTAGCAAAATAAAAATGAGTAATAAACAATGATAATAATATGGAATTTGTATGCATGTTAGAAACCTGAAAAAATCAGTTTGGGTTTTAAATGGCATTTAAGTGTATTTATCCTTTTGATCAGAATCTAAAGGAATAATTTTTTGTACTTATTTCTTTATGATCTACATATTGTCTCTCCATTAGTGAAGAAAATAATTTGTTATGTTAGATGATGGACTTATTATGCTTTAATATTTTTCATTATGAAAATAGTATGTAATTATATTAGAAAATTTGGAAAATAATTTTTAAAATAAGAGGAAAAGTTATTCACAGAACAGCCATCTAGACCACCACTGGCTTTCATTAATGCCTAAGTTTTTGTTGGAGTTTTTTCTTACATTGTAAAATTCATCCATATAAAAAATTTTTATATTACTCTTTTCTCATAATACAATAAGCAGTCCATGTCATTGTTACTTAAGTTTTATTGGCTACATAGTATTTCACCAGTTAGGTATTCCACAGTTTAGGTATTATTAGTATATTTGTTATCTTTACAGCTGTAATAGGAATTTGACTGTTTAGGTGGCTGAAAAGATATTTATTCACTTTCTATCACTCTTTTATTATTGTTTATTATTAAATAATTAATAAAAGTTTATGAAGAACAAAATTCAGTAGTTAACATTTTCAAAATATAAAATTTAGATTTTTTATTTAAAAAGTTCTCCAACAGAACTTTTAAAAAAAACCTTTAAAACTCAATGCAAATCACTAGACTATTTGTTCACGGATTCATCTACAGTTTTCAAGACAATAAGAAATTCTCCTCCTTGCCATCAGTGTCATTGTTACACATATTGTGTAACAATAGGCATATAGCGATCACTGACCATAAGCTTAGTAAGAACAGGTTGTAAATGTAGGCAGTGAACACACAATACAAAAACAAAATGGAAGTCAGTGTTAAGCACCAGTCCCTTCTATTATATTCAGAGCTGTTTTTACAATATTCGTTCATTTATTCATTAAATACTGAAGGGTCAGTAACTAGGTACTTCAGACATTGGAGAGAGAATAGTTAATATTAATTAAAGAGATGAGGGCCCTGTCCTCTTGTGGCTTCCATTCTAGAGCTGGCTGGGTCATCTTCAAACCACTTGTCATGGTATATTCCGTGCCCTCTGGGATCTGGCTGCTAATGATGAAGAGTCAGAACACTGTGCTGAGTTCCTCAGAAGACACTGCCCCTTTCTTGGCACTCATGTCCTCTGTGGCAGCTAGTTAATATGAACATGACCACTCCTACTGCTGGGCTTGACGTTATAAAGGGAGGGAATGTTTATGGAAGCTCAGGAAAAGAAAGCCATGTGGAGAGACTGTCTTAGCAGCAGCTGTAACTTTTGGTCTAAGAGGAAGCCATTCTGCAGCAACCCCACAGGGAGAAAGCCAGGGATTAAAAAAAAAAAAACAAAACTCATTCCTACCTCCCACTGATCTACCAGGGTTTCGGATTGCTCAAACCTAAACTGAAGCTAGGGAGCGAGGGTGACCGTTGATGCAGTTCCTGTAGTCAGATTCCCACGTCCAGGAACTGAGCAGAGGAGGGTAGAGGGTGGGTCTGGGGGGACAAAGAAAAGCTATTCAGCACAAACCCTGTGAAATGGGCACCATTATTGTGCCCACTTTACAGATGTGGGAACTGAAATTGTTAGTCGCTCAGTCATGTCTGACACTCTATAATCCCATGGACTGTAGCCTGTCAGGCTCCTCTGTCCATGGGATTTTCCAGGCAAGAATACTGAAGTGGATTGCCATTCCCTTCTCCAGCGGGTGGGAACTGAGGTATCCATAGTAACGTGCCCGTTAGATAATGACGGTGGGTGGTAAAACTGGCATTGAAACCCAGAGTCTGTGTATTTGCTACCTATACGGTCGTTTTTGCCTCCGTGATCTCTCCCAAACAGCGCCCTACACAGCAGAGGTCCTCAGTAACACTTTTTGAAAGGAAGGAAAAGGAAAGAAGAAATAAAGGAAACGGTTTGTAAAGATTTAAGTTAGCTCTCTAGAAGAATATCCTGGGTTAACAAAGGCAACAGATCCTCATCTGGCAAGCTTTCATGAACCAGAAAAATCCTTGATTTTAAGGATTTGCTCAAGTGAACTCTCACCCTGAGGGTGAAGGGTATGAGTCAGAGAGACTGTATCCAAGTTCCTGTCTCCATGATTCTTCCTAACAAAAAAATGTTTTTGTGTTAAAAAAGATGACATAAAATTTACCATTTAAAAGTATGCATTTCAGTGGCATTAAATACATTTCACATTGTTGTATAACCATTACCACCATCCATCTCCAAAAATTCTTCACCTTCCCAAACTGAAACTCTAAACACCTACTAAACAACTCTTTATCCCCCCTTCTCAGCCACTGGCAACCATCATTCCTTTTTCTGTCTCTATGCTTTTGACTGTTCTATGTGTCTCATATGGTGCTTCCCCGGTGGCTCAGCAGTTAAGAGGAGGAGATGCAGGAGACCTGGGTTCAATCCCCGGGCTGGTAAGATCCCCTGAAGGAGGAAATGGCACCCCACTGCAGTATTCTTGCCAGGAAAATCCTATGGACAAAGGAGCTTGGTGGGCTACAGTCCACGGGGTCACAAAGAGTCAGACTCATTTGAGTGCACACACATGTACCTTATATAAAAGGAATCCTACTGATACAGCCACTGTGGAGAACAATACAGAGATTACCTAGAAGCTAAAAATAGAGCTACCGTATGACCCAGCAATCCCACTCCTGGGCATATATTCAGAGAAAACCATAATTCAAAGGATGCACACACTCTGATGTTCACTGAAGCACTGTTTACAACAGCCAGGACACGGAGGCAACCTAAATGTCCATTGACAAAGGAATGGATAAAGAAGATGTGGTACATCTTCTTTTGACTATTGCTCAGCCATAAAAAAGAATGAAATCATGCTATTTGCAGCAACACAGCTGGGCTGAGACATTGTCATACAGAACGAAGTAAGAGAGAGACAAACACTGCGTAACCCTGCTTGCATGTAGAATCTAGAAAATGGTGCGGACGAACTTATTTGCAAAGCAAAAGTAGAGTCACAGATGTAGAAAACAAATACGTATGGTTACTAAGAAGGGGAGGGAGGTGGGATGAATTAGGAGACCGGGATTGACATAAATACAGTGCTTACATTAAACAGATAACTAATGAGAACCTCACGATTAGCACGAGGAGCTCTACGCAAATGCTCTGTGGGGACCTCAATGGGAAGGGAAACGTAAAAAGAGTGGATGTACGAATATGTGTAAATGACTCCCTTTGATGTGCAGCAGAAACTAGCATAACATTGTAAAGTAACTAAACTCCAACAAAAATCAATACAAAATAAAGTAAACCACACACTATCTGTCCTTTTGTGTCTGGTTTATTTCATTTAGTATAATGCGTCAAGGTTCATCCATGTTGTATGCATCAGAATTTCATTCCCCTTTTTTTTTTTTTAATTTCAATCCTTTTTAAGACTATCTATTGCATTGTATGTATATATCACATTTTTTTCACCCCCATTCCCTCCCTCCCTTTATATATCACATTGTAGGTATTCACCCATCAAAAAACACTAGGGCTGTGTTAATCTTTGGGCTACAGTGAATGAGGCCACCATGAACAATGGTGTACAAATATCTATTTGAGTCCCTGCTTTTAATTCTTTCAGACGTACACCCAGAAATCAAATTGTTGGAATATGTGGTAAATCTACGTTTAACTTTTTTTTAAATTAATTATTTATTTTTTATTTTTTATATTTTTTTCCATTTATTTTTATTCTTTGGAGGCTCATTACTTTACATACATTTAACTTTTTGAGGAACAATCATGCTCTTTCCATAGCGGCCGCACCATTTGAAGGTACCTTCCTGCCAGCAACGCACACGGGTCCCAGTTTCCCCCTAGCCTTGCCAACACTTGTAGTTTATTTCGTTGCTGTTGTTTTTAATGACCTAATGGACATGAAGCGGTATCTCGTCTCAGCTTTGATTTACGTCTTCTCTTCTGGCTGCACCCCCTGACTCGTGGGGTCTGAGCTCCACCAGCAAGGACCGCACCCGTGAGGTCAGGCGAAAGGGCGGAGTCCTCACCATTGGAGCGCCGCAGAACTCCCGACCGCTCTCTTATCTGCTCGTTTTTGGCCGCACTGAGTCTTCGTTGCTACGCCGGCTTCTTCTCTAGTTCTGGTGTTTGGGCTTCTCGTTTCAGTGGCCTCTCTCGCTGTGGAGCTGGGCTCCAGGCGGGGAGCTTCAGTCGTTGCGCTTCTCAGGCGGCAGAGCTCAGGTTCCAGGGGTGCACAGTCCCAGCTGCTCCTGGGCATGTGGGGTCCTCCCGTATCTCCTGCTCTGCCAATTGGATCCTTTATCACTGAGCCACCGGGGAAGCCCGCCCCTCCCCTTAAAAAAAAGAGTCAAACAGGTGTGTTCTACCCTACACAACACGTCAAAGCCTAAACAATAATATAAGGGAGCTACAAGGAAATTCACTACACATGAATTGGATCTGTTTCAGAGTATTTTTTGAATTATGATTTCTGGGGGTAAGTAGCAGTTTGTGCCCTTTGGAGGCAAGAATGCATTTCCTCGATAATTCGGTTCTTTTTGGTAACTATAAATATTCTGGTATGAATCAGCTAAAACATTACATGTATTTGTATCATTTCCAAAAAGAACCATGTTCCTAGGAAAGTGCTATTATTTAGAGATTAGTGGTTTGATTCTTGGAAATGGAATTTTACTACAGGTCAGCATAGCTAAGAGATGAGGAGGTGTCAAGACCTCATCTAAACCTAATTACCTCCCCAAAGCCCCATCTCCAAATACTACCACATGGGGGCTCAATTAGGGCTTCAACTTGTGGATTTTGGGTGGGACATAGTTCCCTCCATAGCAATTGGGAAACCCACATGTACCACATTTTTCTTTCTTCCAAATATTTGCAGATGATGACAGGGTCACGAACAAACAGGAGAAAAATGACCCGCTGGCTGCCTAAACCTTCACTCTTCTTGCTCCATCTGGACTGACATGATATTGCCTCTTCTTGGGGTGCCGCTGAACCACATTCAAGCTTTTGTCCCAAATTGCCAGACCGAAGGTTTCTTCTAAGGAATACTTAAAATGATGCAGCTGGCATTGATTGTACTATACAAATATTTGTCAATTTTTAATAACAAAACAATTGTTATAGGTTGAATTGTGCTCTCTCACCAGCCAAAAAAAGATTCACTGATATCCTGATCCCTAGTATTTCAGCATGGAAATAGGGTCAGTGCAGGTGTAATGAGTTCAGTGAGGTCATACTTCAGTTAAATAAGATCATACTAATTCAATATGACTGGTGTCCTTTAAGAAGACGGCCATGTGAAGACAGAAGATGGGGGTGATGGATCTAAGACAAGAAACACCAACGATCTGACAAACCACTAGAAACTAGGAAGAGGCAAAGAAGAATTCTCCTGCAGGTTTCAGAGGGAGCGTGGCCCTGCTTTAGTTTCAGACTGCTAGCTTTCAGAGCAAGGAGACAATGAATCTCCATTGTTTTAAGCTTTGTAATACTAGTTTGTAATACTTTGTTATGGCAGCCTTATAAAACTAATACAGTTGTCTATCCTCTGGAATTGGGTTGTAATCAGCTACCTAGAGCACTTTATATTCTTATTTTAAGTTTGTATTTACCTTATTTTGCTTGTTTTTAAATACAGTGAAAAAACAAATGGTGATCAGAAGTTTACTGTTTATTTTTAAAACTCAGAGCTGGCAAAATGAGTCACAACAAGTAAAAATCAAACAAAGATGAAGGTAATTATGTTGTGTTATTTAATCCAAGAAAATAAAGCATTTGCTGTATAGTGTGGCTTATTGCCAGAGCAGTTGTTGGGAAAAGAGCTATAAGAACATTAAAAATGACACTTACAGAATCAACTATCAAATTATTTGTGGGATGCATTAAAAATGAAATTTTCATCTCCAACTGTAATATCAAAGAACACTATTAATATTGCTTACAATATTAATTATGCAAAGTAGGTAGAGGATCGCAGACTCACAAGTAAATTGCCAATTTAGATAGAAGCTATTCATGCTGAAAAGTCTAAGAGTTAACTTTGAAGTACTGCTTGCTTCAATTGCAGGGAGAATCTCAGAGATTCACAGTGGTTTCTAGAGACTTACACTTTGCTCGAATCATTTTTGAAGGTAGAATGTTTCTTTACATCATTACATTACAAAATAGAACATACCTTCTATGGACTTTTATAGAAAAAAATCCGAGAATGCCCAAGTCAAGTTCTTTTGTGTGTAAATAACCTCTCTGTTCAATGTGGAAAACAGGAGTCCTGAAGGGAGAAGTGGGAAGCCCTGGTGACTTAGCAGTAAAGAATCCACCTCCAATGCAGGAGACTTGCAGGAGATTTGGGTTCCATTCCTGGGTCAAGAAGATCCCCTGAAGAAGGAAGCGGCAACCCACTCCAGTATTCTTGCCTGGTGTATCCCACTGACAGAGAAGCCTGGTGGGCTACAGTCTATGGGGTCACAAAGAGTTGGACATGATCGAGCAGCTCAACAACACCGACAAATGGAGAAGTGACATGCAGAATGAGTAAGACCTAAATAAGGTCTGACTAAATAGCTAAATAAGGTCTGACTTACTGGTTAGCACTCACTTGCCTGGAAATGGATGGGGGCAATGACTATCGGGTAACATTTTTGCCTTCTAAAAATACTTACTGTTAAGAGTATGATGCAAAGATATAATCAGGATAATCTATTATAGCCACGCTTTTTGGGAAACAGACTCACTCAGAAGGACAATGCAGATAGTGGAGTGCAGTTTATTACGCCGGCGGGCCCAAGGCAGAGTCTCCTCTTAGCCAAGGACCCCGTCCAACATTTGTGAAAATCTTTTATACCCCATGCGTACGTGTCCAAACCCACCACCTACCCCATGTGTACGTGTCCAAACCCACCACCTACCCCATGTGTATGTGTTATGTGTTCAAACAGTCAATAATCAATAAGCCCGCAGTTACATTCCAACCAGTTAATAATCGATAAGCCTATGATTACATCCTGATAGATACGGAAAGAGTTTATGACCTGTCCGGAGACAGGGGTGATTACGGTATGCTTCCTCTTAGGCAATGAGTAACCTGGATGTGATCTTCAAGATTCCCCAGTCTGGAGGGGGTCTCATCCTTCTATTATCGTTCCCACAGGCACTGAGCAGAGAGTTCAGAGTCCACTGGAGAGACAGCCGAGCACGACCAGCACGGACAGGCCTGAGATGGAGTCCGGGCCCTATGAATTCCTTCTTCATTCCCCCCTCTTGATGCTCTTAGTTTCCATAACGAGCATCACTCATTGAGATATATTGTACCTTAGCCCTCTTGTCACCCACATGAGAGAATGTTGTCAACCTCTGGGTTATAAAATTCACAAGGCATTGTAGGAAGCAGGGCCCACAGAGCAGTATGATTAAGATTACTATAACAACAGTTACAATGGTTTTCCACCAGTCTCCCTTTACCCAGGAGAGAACTGAAGTCCAAAAGGGAATATTTTCATTAGACATGGCTTTCACTTGATTTTGCATATCCTTCAAGGCAGTAGATACATTTCCAGACAGGTCAGGGATGTACACACAACATTCGATTTTAATTATGGCGCAAGTCCCTCCTTGGGCTGCTGTGAGTATGTCTAATGCCATCTTATTTTGAATAACTGCCTTCCTCATCTGAATTTGTTCTTCGTTTAAAGCTTGAATGGCTTTTGTACTGTCTAAGAGGGCCTGTTTAGTGAAATTAGTTAAGGCCTCTACCTTAACCATGATATCCGTTGTCCCTACAGAGGGTACAAACAAGGCAGCTAGATAGTCATACCATTGGAACACAGATCGTGTCCATCTTGCATGCAGATAAGGCAGGTTTACTGGAGGCTGGTGTAGGCCAGGCTTAATACTGCCATGGGCGAAAGCAAATCCTAATGTGCAACGCCCCACCCAGCCAACTGGTAACCATGGCCATAAGTTAAGCCCACAGAGCCACTGGGTCTCATTGCGGGCTACCCAGCGGATTCCAGGATTATATTTCCAGTCAGAACCGGGCCACTGAACAGACTGATTGGGGTGATAGGTAACTTTTAAGATTTGTTTACATTGTTCAGGGGGCAAATAACCCATATATTTTAATTTTTTTGGGTCTAGGGGGTGGTCTCTAAATCTATTTGTTTCCAGCAAATAGTAGCAGGGGTAATCAACTGTCCTTTTTCAGGAGTCATCTAGAAATATTTATCTCAGACCTGGTAGTATTGCTCAAGGTACCGGGAGGCCTGTCTCCCTTTTGTAAGAGAACCCTTTTTCTTTTTATTTTTTATATATGAGGTATAAGTCTTTGTTACTTCCGTAAGGCTGGTGTTCATGTTAAATGTAACCCTATGTCCCTGGCCCATTGATGGCTTCTTTTTACACCAGGAGAGCAAAGAAAGGTTATGATTGTTGAGAGAGAAAAAAGTTCTTTTTTGTTGCTCTAAGAAGGAACACAGTGGTGTAAAGTCTCTATAACGGAGTGGCGATACCCACCAGGGGAGTCCGTCCATTACTGACAGGGGCATGGCCCCACATACCCAACAGTTGGAGGAGTTGTGGAAGTTCGCGTAAGAATGTGCCCACGAGATGAAGACGTTGTCCTGTGCAGGAACACTGGTCAGGTTTAGAATTGCGTTGAAGAGGCCGAGCAGCAGGAGTCGTTTACCCAGCTCCATCTTGTAGAGGGCTCGTCCGGGATCTCCTTCTCTTCTTCCTCTTCAGAATGATCTTGGTTCCCCGTGGGTCGGTGGGGTCCTTTTGGGTGGTCCACTTGGCGTCCTCCAGGTCATCGTGGTATGCCTTCTTCGCTCTGGTGTGATGGATCAAGGGACAATACCTGTAACTTTAACTGCAGTAGGGGTAGTTAGAATAACATAAGGGCCCTTTTACCAAAGGGCTAGCAAATCATGTTTTTAATCTTACCCATACTTGGTCACCAAGTGTAAACTCATAAATCTGTTCCCCAAGGGGGAACGGCACCCTTTCTTGTACAAACTTAGTTACCCGATTTATTACCTTACCCAGTTTTATCTGCTGTGAAATCTTATCCCCCCTTACCTGAGGCAAATTTGTTGACACCTGTTTTATTATGGGAGGAGGCCTCCCATACACAATTTCGTGCGGAGAATAGCCTTGGGACTGTGGGGTCATCCTGAGTCTGAGCAGAGCCATTGGAAGCAAGTCTACTCAGGAGCAGTCAGTCTCTCTGATCTACTTGGAGAGTCTCTTTAAGTGTCCAGTTGGTTTATTTCACCATTTCAGAACTCTGGGCCTATATGCAGTGTGCAGTTTAAAGTTTTGCTTACTTGTTATACTAAATCAGCTACAAAAGCCGGGCCATTGCCCGATCCAATGCTGGTAGGAAATCCAAATCTGGGAACCATTTCCCTAATCAGGCACCGGGATACTTCTGATTCTCTTTCAGTCCAGGTAGGAAAAGCTTTTACCCATCTCAAGAATGCACATCCCATGACCAGCAGGTAATGGTAGTGTTGGTGAGGTTTCATTTCAGTGAAGTCCACTCCCAGGTGTTCAAGGGGCAGTGTGCCTTTCAGTTGAATACCCGGAGGTTTTTGTCTGAATATCCAAGAGGCAGCATTAACCTGTGAGCAGGCAGCACGGCCTAGGTGGGTCGCTTGGTGTGTCTGGCTTACCAGAGTGTGTGCCAGCTCCTCCGGTACCAATAATTTGCCACTTGGCAATTCCCACCCTCTCTTTTCAGTCTTGATGGCCCCTTCCGCTTTGGAATATCCGAGAGCTGTTGTCCCTGTTGTATCAGGCGAGTGCCATCAGTATATAGGACCCAATTAGGGTCTGGAACCTTGAGCCCTTCTTTAAAACAAACCCCAGATACCTTACCTCCTCTTTGTAGATTGTGCCTTCTTCTTCGACACCCGGTAACCTGCTTTCATCAACAGGTGGAGCAGTGCATTTGTCCCTTTCCAGCATTTTTCCTTGGTCTCAGGCAGCCAGCAGCAGGTCATCCCCCTATTGTAGGAGCTGACATCCATACTCTTTTGGATGGAATGAGTCCAGATCAGAAGCCAGGGCTTCCCCAAAGATGGCTGGGAAGTTTTTAAACCCTTGTGGGGGAGTCCAGATGAGCTGTTGTTTGGTGCTCCCCACTGGATCGTCCCATTTAAAGGCAAAGATGGGCTGTGACGCTGGGGCGAGGCGTATGCAGAAGGCATCCTTGAGATCTAGGCAAGTGTTAACTTTAGTCCTCGGTGGGAGGAGGCTAAGTAAAGTATAGGGGTTTGGAACAGTGGCGTGTAAAGTCACAGTAGCCTGGTTGACTAGCCTGAGATCTTGTACAGGCCTATAGTCCTGTCCTCCTTCCCTTTTGACTGGCAGGATTGGTGTATTCCAAGCCGACTGGCACTCTACTAGAATGCCTGCTTGTTTCAATCTATTGATGTGGGGCAATATGCCGGTTCAGGCCTCCATCCATAGCGGGTACTGGCGCCCTCTAACCGGGATGGTGCCTGGTTTGAGTTCCATTATCACTGGGGCGTGATGTTTAGCCAGCCTGGGGGGAGGGGGGGTTGTCTTCCACCCAGACCTCAGGGAATAATTGAGTTAGCTCCCTCATGCTCTTCTGGCCCACCCGGTTCTGCCTTCAGGGGCTCATGCAACCTCCACTCATCTTGGGTTGGTATTGAGAGAGAGGGCAAATAAGTCATAGAGTCCATCCAGAAGGTGGGCCTCTCCTCAGGGGAGAAAGTCACCTGTGCTCCTAGTTTGGAGAGCAAGTCTCTTCCCAACAGGGGTACTGGGCACTCAGGAATGTAGAGGAATTCATGAATCACTTGGTGCCCCGCCCCCCATCTGACATTTTGTGGGCTGGCAAAACGATTTAGTCATCTCTTCTCCCGATACCCCAGTTACAGCGGTAGTCTTTGTGGACAGAGGTGCCACAGGTTTTGTTACTACCGACAGTTCTCCTGTATCCACCACGAAGTCAATGTTTTGGTCCCCCACTTTTACGGTTACCATGGGCTCTCAGGGACCTGATATCTCTGAGCCCTGGCAGCCCTAGTTAATTTCTAGGTCAGCAAGCCCCACAACTGCGGGAGCTTTCTCTTTTTTTTTTTTTGCCTTAGGGCATTTATTCTTTTAGTGGCCAAAAGCTTGGCGCCAGGCACACTGGTTTGGCTGTAACGGGCCCAGGGCCTCCCTTGGGACCGGCTGAAGGACTGTCCTGTCCCTGGGGCAGATGAGGTTTTCTGGAGGGCCGGAGATAGGCTTTCCCAGAGCAGCAGCTTGCACTATAAGTCTCTTGTCTGTTTTTTTTCGTTCCCTCCAGCTCTCTGGCAGAGCGCAGTCTCTGCTTAATTCCAACGTCTCCCTCCCCTTCTTGTCAGTACTCACCGGGAGAGGTGGGTATAGCTTGGGCGGTTCGGGTGGAGCCGGATCCTGGAAGTGTTGGCCAGAGGCTTCTGTCACCAGGATCGGAGCTTGCCCAAACGGCGGCTCTACGAACTCCGGGACAGCTGGCGGAGGAGCAGCGGCTGTTGCAGAAACTTCACCTGGCCCGGGATCGGGCATTAAGGCGGCCTCCGGTCCTGGTGAAGCACTGGGAGGCAGGCGCGTCATTATCCAGCATGGGGGAGGGGTCAGGTCATCCCCGTCCAAATCCTGTAGAATTTTCTTTTTTATCATCAGTCAATTTTTGTGCCCTTAATATTTTTCCCTTTCCCTTTTGGATACAGAACCTTGTCCAAGTAGGAGGGTCTCAAGCTAACCCTAGCCATGAGTCAATAGATGGATATTGATCCAGGTGTCCTGCCTCTCCTGTGACTACTGTGTGGATTGCTTCCACTATTTTTAAGTTCACGGTGTTCTCTGGTGGCCATCCTGCTCCCACAGGGGGCCATCCGACCTCACAGAGTATGTGGAGGCAGTTAGGCTTCATCTTCACCCCATAGTCTCCTCCTAATCCCTTCTTTAAATTTTTAATCATGCACTCTAATACAGTTGCCTTAGATTCACTTTTCCCCATCTTGCTTACCTTCTCAGACCTTCTTGTACTTTTCTTTTTCGTTCTGTCTACAAAGTTCTCAGTACTCTATGTACTTCTGCTATTTTTAC
This sequence comes from Cervus elaphus, assembly GCF_910594005.1. NCBI lineage: Eukaryota > Metazoa > Chordata > Mammalia > Artiodactyla > Cervidae > Cervus > Cervus elaphus. The sequence goes on along the minus strand of NC_057831.1, from coordinate 59,627,658 downwards.
TCAGTGACACTTAAATTGCCATTTTGCCTCCTTCCTAATTGGGGTGAGAAGAGCCTTACCTGCCAGACCCCAGAGGGAGAAGGGGGATCGGCGTGTCTTCACCTGCCAGTCAGCATAGCTGAACCAGAACATCACATGGTCTGAGACTGTTTCTCCCTTAAAGTCCATTTTGCCTTGGTGGGCTTGATCAGGTGCGGATGAAAACACAGATGGGTTAAATATCTCATGTCCCAGGCCATCTCCGGAAAAGCCAATTCATACTCACTTCTGTTTCCCCCTCCTTTTAGCCTAATAATTCCGAGGGGGTCAAGAATTTCATAGCAGACGGGACACCTCCTAGGAGAGGGCAGAATACGAGCATACAAGGACCAGTTTCTTATCCTAAAAATCCCCTGGCGATTGCTTGGTAATAATTTTCCCCGAGACGGCGTGGACACACCTCCTAAATGTCCTTCACAAATTTCCTTCCTAAACCCTAGCACGCTCGTCGACCTGTGTACCAAGCAATCGCCGCCTGCCTATCCCAGGCTCCTGTGGGTCCCCGCTCCTTCTAGTCCCTCCCAGGGGGGTGATCAGGCCCCCTCTTCCACCCTGCCGGGTGGGTTCCTCCTCACCTGAGCGCTCAGTTCCCCTGCTGCCGTCCACTACCTGCCAAAGCGAAGAAACCGGGCTTTGAAAGGCTGAATTCTTCCAGAGGGGCGAGGCGCCTTCCCCCCTCTAGGAGATTCAAGCCACAAAGCCTCGGGGTGGCCTCAAATGAGACCTGTCTCCTCAAAGTGAGGAGTTTCCCGGCCAATGCACCAAATGTTATAGCCACGCTTTCCGGGAAACAAACTCACTCAGAAGGACAATGCAGATAGTGGAGTGCAGTTTATTACGCCGGCGGGCCCAAGGCAGAGTCTCCTCTTAGCCAAGGACCCCGTCCAACATTTGTGAAAATCTTTTATACCCCATGCGTACGTGTCCAAACCCACCACCTACCCCATGTGTACGTGTCCAAACCCACCACCTACCCCATGTGTACGTGTTATGTGTTCAAACAGTCAATAATCAATAAGCCCGCAGTTACATTCCAACCAGTTAATAATCGATAAGCGTATGATTACATCCTGATAGATACGGAAAGAGTTTATGACCTGTCCGGAGACAGGGGTGATTATGGTATGCTTCCTCTTAGGCAATGAGTAACCTGGATGTGATCTTCAAGACTCCCCTGTCTGGAGGGGGTCTCATCCTTCTATTATCGTTCCCACAGGCACTAAGCAGAGAGTTCAGAGTCCACTGGAGAGGCAGCCGAGCACGACCAGCGCGGACAGGCCTGAGATGGAGTCCGGGCCCTATGAATTCCTTCTTCAAATCAACAGTGTACAATACACACACATGCTCTGTTCTTCACCAACTCCAAGGCAGTATAATCTTTCTGCTAAACAAGTTTGACCCAGCACCTATTATGTTCTGAGGACACGAGCAATTGAAGACCCTCTTTTCATGGAGCTACCATTTTAGTAGAGCAGACAAAAAAAAAAAAAAAAGGTATATTGTTCCATGATATGCTCTACCAAATTGCTTGAAGACCTATGCAACCGAAATAATGTATTGCATCATGTGAGAAAGTAAATTTGATGGTTTCAACACATTTATAAATTTAAGGTCATATTTTAAAGTCTACTCCTTCTGGGATCATTGTGACAATAACAGAGTGGTATTTATCAATAGTGCAGTTTTGTTGGCAGCTTAGCTTAAAAGAAACAGCCAAGGTTGTTCTTTTCTTTTGTAATTTGATTTTTATTTTTTTGGCCTCACAGTATGAGGGATCTTAGTTCCCTGACCAGGGATTGAACCTCTGCCTCCTGCAGTGGACGCTCATATGGAATCTTAACCATTGGGCACCAGGGTAATCCCCACAGCTGTTCTTGACAGTTCTTTTTTGCCACACAGAAGTTCTTTCCACTTGCAGCAAATGTGAACACTTTTGTTTTGGGCCTCTCTTGTTCACAACATTCTATGCCATTCTACTAATGTAGAGGAGATAACTTTCGGAGTGCAAAAAAGGACTATATGAATACAGATTGAATAATCAATTTTCTAATAACAGAACAAAAGGGTATGGGCCCTTTGTCTACTTTTGACAGTTTCTCGAAAGGCCTACTGGGGAAAAAAAAACACTGGATTTGAGTCCTTCTCACAAGGATATCCCGGAGGAGGGCATGGCAGCCCACTCCAGTACTCTTGCCTGGAGAATCCCCACGGACAGAGGAGCCTGGCGGGCTGCAGTCCCTGGGGTTGCAAACACTGGACACGACGGAGCGACGGAGCGCAGCACAAGGACCTCATTTTTCTTGCATGTCTTTTCACAGCTCTGCTGATTGGCTCCCAACTTCAGTCATCGCTCCCCACAATCTGCAGAATCAGGTCCAAAGACAATTGTCAAATAGCTCAGGAAATCAAGACAATAACTGAATTTGCAATTACCTATGCAAAAACCATTTGGTCTTTCCATAAAAGCAAGGAATCCATTCTGAAATTCTTGCAGGCACGCCCTCCACTCTCCAGCACCCCGTAAGTGTCCTGATTCTTGGTTTCAGGCAAGAAGATTCAAATCCAGCTGTTTTAAGAAGAAAAGGAACATATTAAAGGATATTGAACAGTTCAGTTGAAGAACTTAGCCTAGAGACTACACAGCTAGAACAACGCCCCAGGTCGTGCTCTGGATTGGCCCCAAGAAGCCACCACCGATGCCGTGCTGGGTCCAAATACTACAAGATAACTTGAACCACCTCCATACCCGGAGCAGAACATGAAACGCTTGGGCTAAAACCACAGACAGCCCTTCACACCGCGTTTATCTGCTAACTCTGCTCCCACTCTTCTGCAGGGTTTTCCTCAGAGTCTGCATCTTCCAGCACTGTTTTTTTTTTTTTTTTTTTTTGGACAGGAACACCGCTGAAGGCCTGGCCTGAGCTGCAAGGGAAGCAAGGAACGGATATTTTCAGGTTCCTGGGTAGACTGTGCCTCAAAAGGCAGGAGAAGCCTCTCTCTCACCGAGGAAGGGGGTTCTGATGCAATAGCAAATCCCTCCCTTTCTGGCGAAACTGAAGATGGAGTCACCAGGCCCTGAGGAACAAGCATTTGAGCTCAGAATGGGCTCCAGGAGAGGGAGACCCTTCCCACGGCTCCCCTCCCCGCCCCTCCGAGCAGGTAAACACAGCTCACTCCTAAGAGAGTCCTTAGAGTTGTCCCATCCCACGCGGTGATCTGAGCTGGAAGGCCTTCTGCCGCTTAGCCTGCATGACTCACGTGTGAAATTGAAAGGAGCTCAGTCGTGTCCAACTCTTTGTGACCCCATGGACTGTAGCCCACCAAGCTCCTCCGTCCATGGGATTCTCCACACAAGAATACTGGAGTGGGCTGCCAGGTCCTTCTCCAGGGGATCTTTCTGACCCAGGGATTGAACCCAGGTCTCTTGCATTGCAGGCAGACACTTGACCATCGGAATCACCAGGGAAGACTGCATGACCAGCGAGGTCTAACTCAAATGCCGCTTCCTCCAGGAAGCCTAGGAATGTAATTTGCAAAGGAGTTCCATTGCAGCCTGATCCCTCACAGGAATTACTACTCTCTCGTCGTAATGTTCCCGCATGAATAGTAGGACATGAATAGTCATGTTCCCACAGGACTCTGCTTCCCTTCCAGGGTGCTTACCCACCTTGCAGGGTCATGGTTTGGAAACGCACCCACCATTCAGTAGAGACTCCAGAAGCTCCTTTGAGGAGGAATTAGTGCGAGAGTCAAGGGGACGTAGGGTGGGAGCTCGGAGGCTGATGCTATGTCTGCTCCACACTTTAATGAGTCTGGGCCACTGTCGATTTCATTATGAAGAGGTGGCTTTGTGGAGCTCAGCCTGCCCCTTCTTCCCTGGCCATCACCCCTCAGTTTTGCTGCCTTGCCCTCCTGTGGGCCCCCACACAGGCTCGGCAGCCAGTCCTCTGGCCCTCCCTGGGTGTGCCACGTTTAGCAAGTGACTTCTCACATACCTCATGGGGCTGTGCTAACACTTGTGAGGAGCCGACAACAGGGACTGGAACGCTCTGCACCTTATTTAATATATTTATTTTTTGGTTGCACTGTGATGCTTGTAGGATCTTAGTTCCCCGACCAGGGATCACCTCCCCCCGCCCCCACCACTGGCAGTGAAAGCATGGAATCTTAACCACTGGACTCCCAGGGAAGTCCCCGTCCTGGTATTACTATTAGCTATTATTATCACAGTCTTCTAGAGGCCTTCCTTGGTGGCTCAGTTGATAAAGAATCTGCCTGCAATGTAGGAGACCCAGGTTCAATCCCTGGGTGGGGAAGATCCCTTGGAGAAGGAAATGGCAATCCACTCCAGTTTTCTTGCCTGGAACATCCCATGGACAGAGGAACCTTGTGGGCTACAGTCCATGGGGTCGCAAAGAGTTGGACACGACTTAGCAACTAAATCACCACTACTTCTAGAAGGTAGAGGCCTTCCTGGTTCTCTTTTGCACTCTTTCCAGACTCTTTCCCAGAGCCCAGCTTGCAAGAGAGCCTGGTCAAGTCTGCTGAAGAGAGATTGGGCATCTAGAGGGATTTTGGGGGGTGGCACATGCAGTAAAATCTTGTCCCAGCAGTGAGAATCCTGAAGCAATCCAGGTCATAGGACTGTCTCAGGCTTCAAGGGTGAAAAAGCTGGGGGGTGCTGGGACTTCCCTGGGGATCCACTGGTTAAGAATCCACCTTCCAAAGCAGGGGACACAGGGTTGGATCCCTAGGAACTAAGATCCCACATGCTGAGGGGCAGCTAAGCCCACGGGCTGCAACTGCTGAAGCCCCAGAGCTGGCACAGTGCAACTCGAGAGTCCTCAGGCCACAATGAAAGGTCTGCGTGACCGCAAAGAAGGTCCCACGTGCCACAACTAAGACTCCAGGCAGCCAAATAAATAAATGAATAAACAAATATTTTTTTTAAAGTTGAAGGGTTAGGTTAAACAGGTGATCTTGGAAGGACAAAAGTTGTCCCCCTAGCCCACAGAACTTCTTGATCCTATTGTGATGAGATATTACCCAGGGCATGTTTAATTGTGCTGTCAAGAAACCCATACTCACCCATTTATTCTTTTCTGAAAAAAGCTGTTGATCATACACACCTTTCACACGCACAGGGATCACCCAGGATCTTGATCAAGTGCAGAGTCTGACGCAGGAGGTGTGGGTGAGGCCTGAGATGCTGCATTTCTAATGAGCTCCCAGTTGCTGCTGGTCCATGGATCACACTTTCAGCAGCAAGGGTATACAACCTGGGTGAGGAGGCAGGGAAAAAGGCATATAACTTTTTCTTCAATATCGAAAAATAGGGACTTCCCTGGTGGTCCAGGGGCTAAGACTCCATGTTCCCAAAGCAGTGGGTAAGCGTTTGGTCCCTGGTCATGGTATTAGATCTCATCTGCTGCAACTGAGAGCTTGCATGATGCAACTAAAGATCCCACATGCCACAAGTAAGACCCGGTGCAGCCAAATAAATATATAAAAACATGTAAAGAAATATCGAAAAAGAAACAGATGTCCAGACCTAGGCAAGCCCATTCTAACTTGACTTTGTTCAAGAGATGAGTGGCTGGGGTAGTTTCTCCATAAGGTAAATATTTCTGTAGCTTCCCCCACAAGGTGATGATGCAGGGGCCATTTACTACTGTGTGGAAAGGAAATCATGATTTATCCAAACCGAGACAAGCACAAGATGAGCACCAGCATTTGGACAGGCGGGGACAACAGATTAGGTGAATATTAGAGGTGGAGTAAAAGGGTTGAGTTCTGTTTCTTTGAGCCCACCATAGGTCACTGCATCGGAATCATCTGGGATGTTATTTGAATGCTGACTCCTGGGCTCCACACCTTACATAATGAATCATGATCTTTGCAAGGGGCCTGTGAATCTGAATCTTTAATAAGGAACCATCTAAGCAATTGTTACACATGTTAAAATTCAAAAAGCATGAGTTTAGAGACTTTGAGTTCTCTGATAAGACTATCATTTGGTGATCTGACAATACATTACATTGATAATGGTGTGATGGTGGTAGCCCCAATCTATGTGTGTGTATATGCATGTGTGTATGTGTGTATATGTGTGTATGAACTTGTGTGTGTATGTGTGTGTGTGTGTGTGTATGAGTGTGTGTATTTGTGTGTGTATGTGCATGTGTGTATATGTGTGTGCATGTGTGTATGTGTGTGTTTGTGTGTGTATGAGTGTGTATGTGCATGTGTGTATGTACTTGTGTGTATGTGTGTGTGAGTGTGTATGTGCATGTGTGTATGCGCACGCATGTGTGTGTCTGTGTGTATGTATTTGTGTGTGTGTCTGTGTGTGTATGTATTTGTGTGTGTCTCTGTGTGTATGTGTGTGTCTGTGTGCGTGTGTGTGCATGTGTGTGTCTGTGTGTCTGTATGTGTGTGTGTCTGTGTGCGTGTGTGTGCATGTGTGTGTCTGTGTGTCTGTATGTGTGTGTACGTGTATGTGTGTGTGTGTATGTGTATGTGTGTGCGTGTGTGTATTTGTGTGTGCATGTGTGTCTCTGTGTCTGTATGTGTATGTGTGTTATGTGTGTGTATTTGTGTGTGTGTGTATGTGTGTGTGTGTGTGCGTCTGTGTGTGTGTCGGTGTGTGTGTATGTGTGCGTGTGTGTGTGCATTTGCGTGTGTGTCTGTCTGTGTGTGTATGTGTGTGTGCGCGCACACACTCAGTCCTGTCTCACTCTTTGCAACCCTATGGACTATAGCCTGCCAGGCTCCTCTGTCTATGGAATTTTCCAGGCAAGAATACTGGAGTGAGTTGCCATTTCCTCCTCCAGGGGATCTTCCCCACCCAGGGATTAACCTCAAAAATCTCTTCCATTTCCTGCATTGGCAGGCAGGTTCTTTACCACTGTACCACCTGGGAAGTCCAGCCCCAATCCTTATATTGCCCTAAGATATTCTAGGATTTCAACATTCGTTTCTTACCAAGATCTTGAAGGAATCTTTGGGTTCCTATAAATATGCTTAGAATCCCCTGATGATCTGAACCTATTCTTGGTGTTTCTTTGGTTGATATTCAGTAAATACCACTAGTACGTATATAATGTAGCCAAGTCAATACTATTTCCACAATTTGTACACGTAATGGAGTATTGAATAATTTCCTCCTCTATGTAGCAAGTAGAATCAACCAGATGAAGTAAATTGCTACCAAAACCTACAGTGACTTACTTGGATTTATTTTCTTCCACCAATCCGTGGAAAAATGAGAACATCTAATAGAGACAAATAAATTCATGATATAGCCAGAATGAATACCACCCTTGACTAAGTGACTGTTTGGGGAGAACAATGGGCATTCGGGAGTCTTTTTCAGGCTGGATGAGGTGGTGGTCCCTCCAGCACCCGCTACTGAGCTACAATTGTATGTAGGATTGTGTGGCATCCTAAAGGCATTTCTGTGTAGTTTTTTTTTTATCAGAGAACAGCAGAAGTTTACCAGAACCAAAAATACTTTTCTTCACATTGTTAAGAGGACTTTCATGCTTTTCACCCATTCTTTAGAAAATGAAAAGCTAATGCCATGTAATCACAATTTCCTGGGATCCTGAAAAACCCTTAAAGAGGCACATTGATGCTCTCTGAATGGGAATACTGTACCACATTTCGGATTGGTTCTGTTGTGGGGGTCCTTGACACTCATGTGCTCAAACCAGAGTTTTCAAAGGTTCCTTTTGTGTCCCACACACCCAGACAGTCTGATTTCAACTCTGCATGTGCTTCTGCATGAATGCAGATGTACTTTTTTTTTTTAAGGGAAGAAAAGGAAACAATTAAAGCCAATAGTAATTACCTCAATACTTCGGGCTTGAGATGATAAGAATTTCATTTCTGTATGTGCATAAAATGTATTATCTTATAGTGGTATCGAAAAACCACACAGTTTTGCCATTTCTAGATTTACTATTAATAAAACCCAACCAAATACCCTATAAAATGAACTTTATTCAAAGCAGAGATAAGCAGAATGTTTTCTGGCCCCATCCATATTTAATTTAGAGACAAAATAACGTGCCTGTGTTACTAGATATGTTAGACTGTATTTTGAAACCGTGTTATTCTGCTTAGGCTGCTGAGATCACCTCCTCCTACTTGTATCTTCAAATATATCCTTGGAGTGTATGATTATATTCAGAATCCTGAGGGGTTTCCAGGAGCCTGATTGATTCCCAGGAAAACAGCCGTATAAAGCCAGACTTGGTTTGTGGCGTTCTCCCGGGCATGCGCAACAGCCAGCATATCATTGGCGGCTCAGCGGTAAAGAAACAGCCTGAGAAAAAACAAAAAAGAATCTGCCTGCCAGTGCAGGAGATGGAGGAGACTCGAGTTCGATCTTCGGGTCAGGAAGATCCCTTACAGGAGGAAATGACAAGCCACTCCAGTATGCTTTCCGGGAAAATTCCACGGACAGAGGAGGCTGGTGGGCAGTGCAGTCCATGGGGTCGCAAAGAGTCGGACACAACCGAGCCAGCACACCAAGCCTGTTGCATCCTGAGAAACCGCCCCAGAGCGTCAGCCGCAACGTGATGAAGCAGGCTGGCCTGGGAAACGCTAAGGCCGTGCTTCTGGGCAACCGGAGATGTTGTTGGTTCTCCGAACAGGAAGCGGCCTTTGCTGCCAAAAGGGACATCAAACCCCTTTGCAGATCAAGGCCAAGCACGAAGCCGTTGGGTGGGAGAGTTGGGGAGCCGCAGCCCCAGCCTGCCGAGCTCTGAGTCGATAAGCAAGTCCATAGCTGTCTGAAACAACAAGCAGTGTTTTGACAGGAATAACACAAGCCACCCAGGAAAGGGGCGCTTCGGGGCAGGGCACGCTCCACGGGCGCCCTCGGGAGGGTGAAGCCACCGCGTGTTAGAGCCGGATAGGTCTCACTGCAGAGCTCAGCAAGTTTCAACACATCTTGTCATGACCGTCATGAAGTCTGGTGTCAGAAAATCACCTCTAAGATGCAATGTGGGGAAACGTGGGTTCATCCGACTTGAGCAAGAGAAATTGCCCGGAGAGGATGAACCCACTCCTACCCACTTGGCTAGGCCCTGTTTGAGTCTGGGTGTGGTACGTGTGATTCTAGCGTGTGTGAAGAGTGCGTTATTTTGAATTGGTCACATAAACAGATTTTGATTATGTAGGAGCCACCGTGGTTTCGTGGAAAGGAGATGAATGACAAATAGTTTGAGGGCTGCAACTTCTGCAAAAAGACTTTGAGAAATATAAGCTCGTGATAAGGATATTTATTGCAGACCCTAGTACGTAGCGTCAGTGGGAAGCCTAGTGGAACGTACGGGAAGCGGGAGGGGAAAGGTCAGCCACAGTGAACTTTAACCTCCTGCGACGTCCTCAGCGCTGACTCGGCGTGATGAGCGGCCCGCCCAGGAGAGACCCTGCGACACTGCGGCGGCTTCGTCTTCAGCGAGGCCGTGCCGCAGTGGGCTAAGGGCCGGACGGCCGGCTTTACGTGCCAGCCCCGTCACTTCCTGGCTGTGTGGCGGCTCTGTCTCCTCACTTGCACAAGAGGGACAGCACCATACCTGTGTCATAGGAAAGGGGGAAACTAAAAGAATTTTAAAATACCTTAAGCACTTAGTATAAAGTATACAAGTGAAAGTGAAAGTCGCTCAGTCGAGTCCGACTTTTTGTGACCCCATGGAATTCTCCAGGCCAGAATACTGGAATGGGTAGCCATTCCCTTCTCCAGGGGATCATCCCAACCCAGGGATCGAACCCAGGTCTCCCGCATTGCGGGCAGATTCTTTACCAACTGAGCTATCAGGGAAGTCCCAATTATTAGGTATTATTATCGACTACTACATTAATTGACATTTAGGAATCTGTGTATTCCATTACATACTGTGAACTAATTTTTTTTGGCAAATGATTAATCTATGTAAGCTGTATCACTGACAGTGAAATGCCTACTAATTAGAATTCACAAGTTCTCAATCACTCCAGGAAAATGGAAATTTACTGCACAGAGATTAAGAAAATCCTGTCCTTGTGCTTCCTGAGGCCATTTCAAAAATACGTGGGGAGGTGACTTCCCTGGTGGTCCAGTAGCTAAGATTCCGTGCTCCCAGTGCAAGGGGCCAGGGTTCAATCCCTGGTCAGGGAAGTAGGTCCCACATACCACAACTAAGACTTGAGGCAGTCAAATGAATAAATAAATAAACATTTTTAAAAAAATACCTGGGGAAATCTTAGAGTTCTGTACATTACTGAGTTTCATACATTATGGATTTAGTTCTTACTGTTCATGTAAATATAATTTCATACCACCTGAAGGAAAGTAGTTCAGACTGCCCAGATCGGGGTAAAGAATCTGCCTGGCAATGCAGGAAACACCACAGAGGCGAATTCGATCCTGGATTTGGAAGACCCCCTGAAATAGGAAATGGCAACCCACTCCAGTATTCTTGCCTGGAAAATTCCAGGGACAGAGGAGCCCGGTGGGATACAGCCCACGGGGTCGCAAAGACCGGGACACAGCTGAGAGGCTGACCTACGCACGGAAGAAAATAGTTCAGATCGTAAACAGCAGAAGCACTAGATTTCATGTGCGCTGACAGTTCTTGTCCAGCAGGGGGCAGTCCACTCATTAAAACCAAAGAGAGGGACAATAAAATCTGTAATTAAAAAAAAAAAGCACACCTCAAGTTAGCACATCTTTCAGTTTCAATAAATCCTTTACTAGACCTACAGTCACATAGCAGAATTGATCATTGTTGTAACCCTCTGGTAAATGGCCGATCAAGAGACAAGAAAGCAAGAGGAGGTACTAATCTGCAATCCAGTCTCAAATCTAGCATACCCTATGGAGTGAAATGGACCAAAGCAGAATTCACTGTACAGAACAGGATTTAAATGCAAGAGAACCAGTGACGATTAGTGGGACAAGTATACTTCAAGTACTAGTGATATTATATCCTGGGACTCCCCTGGTAGCTCAGCTGGTAAAGAATTCGCCTTCAATGCAGAAAACCCCGGTTTGATTCCTGGGTGGAGAAGATCCCCTGAAGAAGGGATAGGCTCCCCACTCCAGTTTTCCTGGGCTTCCCTGGTGGCTCAGATGGTAAAGAATCTGCCTGCAATGCCAGAGACCTGGGTTCGATCCCTGGGTCAGGAAGAACCTCTGGAAGAGGGCATGGCAACCCACTCCAGTATTCTTGCCTGGAGAATCCCCGTGGACAGAGGAGCCTCGAGGGCCACAGTCCACAGGGTTGCAAAGACTCAGACAGGACTGGGTGACTAAGCGCAGCGCAGCACACAGTATATAATGCTCATCAGAGAGTGTCTTACGTCTCCTGCTTTCTCTCCAATGTGGTAAGAAATACAGCGCCTACAGAAGGAGAGAAAGTTGAAAAAGTTAGCTTAAAGCTCAGCATTCAGAAAACTAAGATCATGGCATCCGGTCCCATCACTTCATGGCAAGTAGATAGAGAAACAGTGGAAACAGTGGCTGACTTCATTTTCTTGGGCTCCAAAATCACTGCAGATGGTGACAGCAGCCATGAAATTAAAAGACGCTTACTCCTTGGAAGGAAAGTCATGACCAACCTAGACAGCATATTAAAAAGCAGAGACATTGCTTTGCCAACAAAGGTTCGTCTGCTCAAGGCTATGGTTTTTCCAATAGTCATGTATGGATGTGAGAGTTGGACTATAAAGAAAGCTGAGTGCCGAAGAATTGATGCTTTTGAACTGTGGTGTTGGAGAAGACGCTTGAGAGTCCCTTGGACTGCAAGGAAATCCAACCAGTCCATCCTCAAGGAGATCAGTCTTGGGTGTTCACTGGAAGGACTGATGCTGAAGCTGAAACTCCAATACTTTGGCCACCTGATGCGAAGAGTTGACTCATTTGAAAAGACCCTGATGCTGGGAGGGATTGGGGGCAGGAGGAGAAGGGGATGACAGAGGATGAAATGGTTGGATGGCATCACTGACTTGATGGACATGAGTTTGAGTAAACTCTGGGGGTTGGTGATGCACAGGGAGGCTTGGTGTGCTGCGGTTCATGGGGTTGCAAAGAGTCAGACATGATTGAGTGCCTGAGCTGACTGATAGGAGAACAGCTGTAAGCTTCTCAGCAAGTACATACGTAAGGATTACTAGTGCACATTTTGGCAAACCTGAAGGACTTCACATCCAAATCAGTGGTCATACTTCACATGCCCAGAATTGATATTTAGGCCTAGAAGAAACTTGCCCCGCTGCCAGAATACAGAGACTATAGTAAGTGACATAATGAAGCTAAACATTTAAAACTTTGAGCTTTTTTTTAGAATTTGATGAAGCTGATGCTGTAAGTCCATGGATCACACTTTGTGTATCAGAGAACTAACAATTGGGTTCAAATGTGCTATACTTTCAATTAACCAGGAACTGGTTGAGTAGAGTAGAAAGATCAATGATCTCAGTGTTAAAAGAGTCAAATGTGAATTCTAGCATCTTTGCTTTTCAGTTATGTAGCCTCGGATAATATATATGTCAGAGAGTTCTGGAAGACTATAAAGGGCAAATAATTTAAGACATAAAGAAGAAATAAAGTCAAACTAGATCTACCTGTCTTTCTACCATGTAAAGCGTGGGCATCTCATGCATTCATAAAGCCTTCCCAATTACAAAGCACCTTTTCAGCGCACTGTCTCCCCAGAAGACCTTCCTCAGATGAAATTTTGCAAGTCAAATGAGGTATTCACGTGAAGCCGTTGGATGTTGCCTGAGCATCAGAGCAAGCACATGATAATTGGCAGGTGTACTTATTCTAGTTTGGTCTTCCAACCAACTTGTGCCCTGGAGACTGGCATCTTCCACATTGCCAGATTTTGAAAAAGTGAGGTCCAAGAGAAAAAAGGGACGTGTCCAAGGTCACAGAGCTGCCATGTTAGAACCTGGGCTTGAGCTCAGGTATGTCTTCTCTGCTTCTAGAGCATGCTCCTAGGCACTATTCATGATGAACACGAGCAGTATCGTAAGGAGGATATGTTTTCCTTAAAGAATATAACAAAGTAGGAGCCCACGTCAGACGCCCCAGGACTGGCTCTCCCAGCCTTGGGGTCCCGGCCTTGTCGTCTCCCGGACTCCCAAGTGCGCCGTCAATGCCTCAGTACGGAGCCGAGGTTCTCCCCTCTCCACCCCCCATCTTTATTTAGGTGTAATTGACATATAACATCGTGTAAGTTTAAGGTGCAAGCAGGGCCTTTTAATCTTTGACACACGTAAGAACGCCCAAGTGAGTTGTAAAAAGTACTGGGGTTCAGATTCCAAACCGGCCTAATGAAATCAGAATATTGCCCAGATTTCTTTCTCTTCTCTGCCCACGGTGAGGATGCGTGAGGCTGGAGCTCAAAGCCGAGCCCTCCGTCTCCAGGATCGGTGCTCTTTCTGCTGCCACGTGGAAATATCATCAGTCTCCAGAAGTGAGTCTGCAGTTACCACCGGGCACCAGTCACCAAAAAACTAGACTTTAAAATAAAACACGGAAGACAGTCAAGGAGACGGACTGTTGGGAAAATGTAGAGTGTAGGAGACAAGCTACTTGAGGAGAAGTCAAACTAGAGAGGGATCCCTGTGCATATTACACTGGCTCACTTCTTCAGACACGGTGGAAGCAGGCCAGCATGAAGCACCCTCCTAGGGTGAACACAAAAGAAGAACTGACCCATGGGGCACTGCTTGACTGAACTGCCTCTCTGTGGAAGCTGAGCAACAAAACTAATTGTCATGATAGGCAGCTCTCAGATAAGACGTCCTTGGTGATAATCACTATTGCACAGAGATATGTGCTCTGATGCTGAGAAAATATTAATATTTTGCGCTTTTTCGGGGGGGGGGGTGCCGTGCAGCACAGCTGGTTGGGTCTTAATTTCCTGAACAGGGATTGAACCCAGGACTTTGGCTGTGACAGTGTGGAACCCTAACCACTGGACAGCCAGGGAATTCCCCCACCTTTTTGTACTTAAAAGGGTGTAGAATAAAACATAAGTCTAAACTAGAATGTCTAGTAGAATCCATGGGGGCTTCCCTCATAGCTCAGCTGGTAAAGAATCTGCCTGCAATGCAGGTGACCCCAGTTCAATTTCTGGGTCAAGAAGGTCCCCTGGAGAAGGGAAAGGCTACCCACTCCAGTTTCCTTGGGCTTCACTGGTGGCTCAGACGGTAAAGAATCCACCTGCAGTGCGGGAGACCTGGGTTCGATCCCTGGGTTGGGAAGACCCTCTGGAGAAGGGTATGGCAACCCACTGCAGTATTCTTGCCTGGAGAATCCCCATGGACAGAGGAGCCTGGTGGGCTACAGTCCCTGAAGTTGCAAAGAGTCAGACATGACTAAGCACAGCACAGTAGAATCCATTAACTCACACACTTTACTGGTCAAATTAATGGATATTCCTCAGCTCCAAACTTACCAATGAGAAAATGACATGTTTCACTAATATCAAGTCATCTTCAGAAGCGGAGATTCTCTATATAATCTTTAAATACGAAGGTCCCTTTTCATTACCTTCCAGTGACCATTCACTGAGTCTTCTCCTCACCCCTCAAGCCCGAATGCAATAAGCACTGCATCTCATGGGCTATGGGATGAGAACCATGGCCTAGAGGTTGGGACTGGAAGCCCAGGTCAGAACTGCCAAGACAATTCTGGATAGTAAGAGGGAAATCATTGAGATATCCTGGCCACTCACCTGGGGAGGATCATTGCTTCCTTTCAGGGTTGACACTGGAGGCAGAATCCCCTTCCCCAATATAGTTCCTCCTCCAGATTTGGTTCAAGTTCTCAAAATTTATCTCAAGTGGCTAAAGCCATTCTCTTCTCCAGGGGATTTTCCCAACCCAGGGATCAAACCTGGGTCTCCTGCATTTCAGGCAGATTCTTCACCATCTAAGCCACCAGGAAGTCCAAAGCAACAGTTAGGGCCTTACTTAAATATGTTCTTTTTTCCCTTCGCAAAATCCAACAAGATCACTCTACTCTGCATGTTCATAGATGTGTTTTATTGACCTTTGCCAGGACTCCGATGGGGAACCCTTTTTTCTAGTTGGTGTCCGGCTCCAGTAGGACTTCT